>NC_140963.1:55589236-55649236 GCF_056783735.1 Eptatretus burgeri | reverse complement strand
CTCACTCTCGCTTGCTTTCTCTCCTCTCCTACCAAATTGTACCAAATCATCGAAACTCTTTCATCTCCCATATCTTACCTCCTTCCCTACTTTTCGTGAATGTATTGTTCTTGTTTTGCCCTCTTCTTCCTTAAAGAGGTCTTCTTCTTCTTCTTTCGGCTGCTCCCGTTAGGGGTCGCCACAGCGGATCATCCGTATGATCCGCATAGTGATTTGGCACAGGTTTTACGCCGGATGCCCTTCCTGACGCAACCCTGGTCGCCTCTTACGACACAGGGATATGGCATACCTATTTTAACCGGGGTATACACCGGCCCAGTACACTGGTACTCATTTCGCCGACCTCGGAAGGATGACAGGCTGAGTTAACCCCCTGGTGTATTAATTCAGTGGCTCAACGGGGCTTGAACTCAGGACCTTTTGGATCCCAAGCCGCTGCCCTAACCACTGCGCCAACACACCAGGCTTTCTTCCTTAAAGAGGTAAGTTGGTAAAATGTTGTCAGCCTCTTCAAAGGAGATACATAGCTGGATGATGGAAGCATGTGTACCGAATATCAGGACCTCAAAATCTTTGCTTACAGTCTTGTGCAGGACCTGAAAATCTTGTGCAGGTGCTCAATGTCTTTTGGTGGAAAAGCTAATCTATACAGTCATGTCGAAAACCCCATTCCTCGTTGGTCCCTACTTATCTCTTTATAAGTCTCTTTTTACTTTGTAAATACGAATGAATGATTGTAGCAGCAATAATCGTTATGCCATGGAGATTCAAAACACGGTGGCCTTCAAATTCTTGGTCACTTCCATTGTCTTTATCTCTTCGAATTCACAACAATCACCCCAAAACACATTGTTCAAAACCAAGCACTTTTCCCTGTCCTATCTCTTGCACAAACTAAATGGTGTAAACAGTGCTTTCAGTTTGATAGCTATTTGTATACTCACCTGCATCCATGTGTGATTGGTTTTACACTTTGACAAAAAGTGTTTTTTTTTTTTTTTCAATTTTCTTCCACTTTTACGCTCCAGCGTCACGTCTGTCTTTCCTAGATTATGTGGAATCTAAATCTCTCAAAATTATTGGAATCTTCCGTGATGACAGATGACGCCGAAGCACGAGGTCTGTTGCTCTCACGTCACAAGCAGGTCGGTGGTCTCTGTTTTATCCTGTCTATTTAACCACTTTACTCCCACCCTCCCCAGCACCCCAATATGCACATGTCCTTCCAATAACCCCTTTATGGTGAAACGTTCGAAACCCAGGTTGACTGCACAACTCAACTCTATTATTCACCACTTATGTTTGAACGAAGACCTGAGCTTAAACCAATTTTGAGTACGGCTGTCTGAAAATAATAACAACAATAATAATAATAATAAGAGTAAAAATAATTAATAATTACAAATGGGCTGTTTTGGGTCGCTCAGTTTTGTAGCTCAGCGATGTTGTCCAAGAGTTCCATGAGTGTTGTTGGATTTGAAATTCTCCACATATGACTGGAAGGTACTTTATAGGTTTATATGTTTGTATCTTGGGAGTTCTTTTCAGGATTTTTCTTGTATTAAACCTATGGAGTGCCCATGCCATCCTTACATAGGAAGTCTCATGACTTTCTGAAAGTTAAACAAGCACGGCACAGATCATTTTACTGAGGGAATACTGCACCACCCTCAGATGTTTTCATGTATCCCGAGTCAGATTTTGGTATGGGATTCATAATTAGCTTGTAGAGAAATTTACAATGCGTGGTGTATCCCAACTCACATTTTCTAACTCTGGTCTATAACTGTGCATAGATGGGTCAACAATAGGACTTTCTTCTTTGTCCGTCTAATGCAAGCTTGCCAAATAAAATGGTGAGTTTCTGGATGTTTTATTTCTGGCTGGACTAAATACCATTCCGTTCTGGCCATTAAGATTACAAACCTCAATTGCTGTCACTGGCACACCTCCTGTGGGTCTCTTCAGTAAAAGTGCTTTTCTCAACATCTGTTCGCTCATCGCTGGTGTTAGTAAAGTAACATTTTTATTATATTCCCCATTGTAGCTCTCACAGGTGTAACAAGGAATATGAACACACTCTTTGAATCCTCCTGGAGTTCGGAGTTTGAAGTTTTTAGTCCATGGGTGCCATATGATTTATCATGTCTGCTTTGTGAAATAGGGAGAATGTATATCATGAATCTTAAATTATTTGGTCTGTGAAATCATTTCAACAGAATTCTGTCACTTTGAGGAGGAAGTTCAATGACCACGATGCAGCCAGGTTTCCAGAACTAATTTATTTCTTCCTTCCCCCTTCTTCCTAAAACAAAAAAAAAAATTCTCAATTGCTCTCTCAAAATCCTCCAAGTGACAAAACTGATTTGCTTAAAGGTCCATTGAAATAGAATTTCATGTTTGGCTTAATGGATAAATTTAATTTCTCCAAACATGTATTCATCGCTGTTTTCTTGAACTAGTACACCCGCTCCCATAGGGAGAGGCAGGAAAGGTCGTGTTATTATCCTCTCTGGGTTGTATATATTGCAGTCGATCTAGGCTTGGGTCTGTTAGTCTATGGTGGATGTGATGAGCATATATTGCCTCAGGAATGTCGGGTTTCCTCCCTTTCAGTTTAGTGTTAAACAGTAGTAGCGACTGTTGAAAAAGGTAATTATACGTGTTTGTGGTTTGTAACTTTTTTAACATATCAGATGGCTGTCTCCTCAGGTTAACCTGAGGTGATCCCTTCGGGTGGGTGCCTGGAATGCCCCACTCTGAGAGAGGATGATCACCTGTCTGCTCTCATCTGAGCGCCAGCATCTGGGCATCAATATTGCAGCACTTTCTGAGGTTCGGAGACTGGATAGTGGTTAGATCATGGCAGGTGGTTACACCTACCACTGGTCTGGTCGCTGTGATGGTTATTATTACCTGGGAGTTGCTGTATCTGTGTTCAACGAGCTGACTCCTATGATAGTTGAGGTAACACCGGTCAATCAATGTATTATGAGACTGAAGATTCGTCACTCTCTGAGTGACATTTCCCTGGTATCTGGATATGCCCCGACTGAGGCCAGTGATCTTGCTGTGAAGTAGGCATTCTATGCCACACTCGAGTTGGCGGTTGGTCAGTGTCACAGGCAAGATACTCTTCCAGTCTTGGGGGTTTTCAATGCATTAACGAGCACTGATAAGGGTGGCTATGAGACTAGCGCTGAGTGTTGGTTCCCATGGGTCTGGAACAAGGAACCACAATACCACTACCTTCCTTGACTTTGCAAGAAGTCGTACATTTCGGGTGGCTGGTTCATGGTTTCAGTGCCCACAGCCACATCACTGGACTTGGTACACCAGTGCTGATGGTGTGGCAAAAACGATTGATCATGTTCTCATTGATGGATGCTGGAGGTTGCTCTGGAACTGCAGGGTCTACCAGAGTGGTGCTCAGTTCCTCAATACCAATCACAAGGTTGTTATCACATCTCTGAAGCTGTGGCTCAAATCCAAGAGAATGGTACCATCCCAGCTGAGGCTGGATGCTGGCAAGCTCAAGGATAAATGGATAGCTGAGGAATTTGCGAACAAGTTGACTGGGGTCTAAGGGATCTGAGTGTTCCCTGGGATCCTGAAGAGTTGTGAAGTGCCTTCAAGATGACAATCCTTGATGTTGCTGGTGGTTGTCTTGGTACCCACCATCAGGCAAAGAAGAACCTTGTCTCCCAAGGAATACGGATACCATTGACCAGAGTCGCAGGACAGGCTTGATTGCAGAGCTGAGCTGTTCAGGGAGTTGAGGCATAAAATTGTACATGTGCTGAGGGCAGACAAGGAGGCCGATGTGCGAGGAATCTGTGAAGTGGAAGAGCATCACTTGTGGTCTAGTGATTCTTATCCTCCTTACAGAGAGATTTGTGCATTCCGTTCCTCCAAGCCTGTCTCTCAGTGGACTGCAGTTAGAGCAGAGGGTGGTGAGGTCTTGACAGAGGAATCTGAAGTGATGGCCTGCTGGGCTAGCTACTTTGAGTGGCTTTACCAGACTGACCCACCAACTGTGGAGTTGGATGTCAGGGGTGTTACTATTCTTATAGCTGATCCTCCAAACAAACGTGAACTGCCTTCATTGTGGAAACACAGACTGTCGAAAAGGGTAAAGCTCCTGGGATCTGTGGCATCCATTCTGAACTTCTCAAGGCTGATTGTAATGCTGCACTCATGTTATTGCATGCAATTCTGTGCTCTGTTTGGAGCACAGGCATCATCCCAACTGACTGGAGGAGGGACCTTGTTGTCCCTCTCTTGAAAGGGAAGGATGATCGCCAAGACCTCAACAACTATGAGAGTTGACGCTGCTCTCAGTGCCGGGCAAGGTCTTTGCTCGGATCATTCTTTATAGGGTTCGCCACCATCTGCTTGAGCACCAGTGCCCAGAGCAGTCTGGCTTTACACCAAAGAGGTCAACGATTGACCATAACCTTGTTTTTCGGGTCTTCACCGGATGCAGATGAGAGTTTCAGCAGGGGATGCTCACAGCCTATGTTGATCTCTGCAAAGCATGTCACTCAGTGACTCAGGATGTCCTCTGGAGGGTCCACATTCTTCATGGGGTGTCACCAAAGCTGATCGATCTGATGTCTGAACTATACTTGGGACCTGAGAGTGCTGTAAGATATGGTGGTTTCATCTCTGACTTATTCCCAGTTGCCACTGGAGTTAATCAGGGGTGTTAACACTGGCCCCCATGTGTTTTATCACGTGTATGGACTGGATTCTAGGGAGGATGTCAGAGAGATTGAGCTGTTTTGCATCATTTGGGTGTCAAGATCTCTGATTTTGATATCTCGGATGATGCAGTCATCTTTGCGGAGACTCTGCACATCCTTTTGGGTGCCCTGAAGGTGCCAAATGAGGAGTCTGAACCACTGGGATTGCAGGTCTCCTGGGTCAATTCTAAGATCCAGGCTTTCAATGACATATTGAATGCTGCTATCGTGTCTGTACCGATCTGTGGCAAGGATGTTGCAGTCACGGAGAGATTCACTTACCTTGGCAGTGACGGTCATTTGAGCTCGCAGTCAATCGACATCTAGGTCGGGCATTGGGAGTATGCCTGGTGTTAGCTTAATGGTGAGGGCGGTGGGCTTGGGATCCTTGGATCCTGAGTTCAAATCCCACTTATCTGATTGATTTATACCAGGTAGGGTTGACTCTGCCTGTCATCCTTCCGATGTCGGCAAAATGAGTGCCAGCATGCTTGTATTCTGTGTCGGAGTGACGACCCGTCCAGGATTGTGCCCAATCGCCAAGGAGACTGCTTTGGCAGCATCAACGCTCTGCACATAGTGTCGTCCCAATAGATGGATGGATGGATTGGGAGTCATGGATTCACTGGACTATGGGGTGTGGTGCAGTCAGTATATATGCAGGAGGATGAAAGTCCAAGTCTTTAAGTCCTTGGTGCTTCCAGTCTTGCTCTACTGATATGTGACTTGGACTCTGACCAAAGATCTGAGACAAAGACTTCACTCCTTCTGTACCTGGTCACTTCAGAGTATCTTGGGCTATCGTTGGGCTTTGTGTCTAATGAGCATTTGCAGAGAGAGACCCAGTTGACATTTGTTACCAGTATAGTTGCTTTCCAAGCTGACAGTGTGTAAGCCTTTTACAACCACATGCGTGTGTTAAGGTGCAAATGTAGACAAAGTGCACACACCACCCTTCCTGCTGTCCATTTCCATTTTGCTTTCCATGATCAGCGTGACCAGAAATGTTACCAGCTATGTCTTCAGAGGCATTCGTACATCAGCGTCACTAGCAGTGTTACCAATATTCATACATGATTTTATTCAATAAAGTTGAGAATTTGTTGAGTGGTTTAGTACATATTCTCCCTCCACACTCGACTCCTCTCCCCCACTTGACACACTCATCCCTACCTCCACTCCCCTCACTCTCCCCACTTCCCCCTTTATCTCCTTCCATCAACCCCAACCCTTTTTGTCCCATTCCTCCCCATGCTCATTAATACATAAATGTGGTGCTTATTTACAGTTCACAAAAAGAGTAAACGTTTTTTCAAAATGAACTCTCGCCACTCAATTTGACCCTCAGCACGCACGCACTCCTCAACTCCCTCAAGCTGTTCCTTGACTCTCTCGTGCTCTTCCACCACGCCTTGAGAATCTTTCTCTCCTCGCTCCACAGGGCACTTGGATAGCTTGACACAGCCGAGATGTCAACCACTGCGATGCAAACCCTCCCATCTACTTTCTCAACCACCCTCTCAAAGAAGTACAGTCGCTCAACCTCTTGGGTCTCACTCTCAGTCATGATCTCTCTTGGGCAAACCACATTTCATAGCTGGCCTCCAAAGCCAGCCGCTGACTAGGCATCCTCCATTGTGCAAAGTTGTTCCTTGGCACACCTGAACCCCTATCCACCTACAAGGCTTTTATTCACAGTTTGATGGAATACTGCTCCCCCACCCCCTCTGGGTGTCATCCCTGCATCACACCTTGCTCAGCTTGATGCCATGAAAACCAAGGCCTTTCAAGGTCATTGGAATCTCCCACGATTAAGCTGAGTTTATTGGTCGACCACTCCACCATTGCCAACAAATCGGTGGGCTGTCTGTCTTCTTCAGCCTCCTTTCTGGTCTTGCACCACCGATCTCTGTCCTCTCCGTGCTTTGTCCCCCTCCCCCCCCCCTTGTTACATCAAAATGCTACTTAACTCGATCTTGGGTTCATTCATGTGTGGCTGAATTGGCTTTACAATGCCTACGATAACATAATCATCACAATAATATTCTACATCGGAAAACACTTCCTGATGTTTACAATTCTGAAACAAGTCATGCTGTCATTTCTTAGTGCAGTTCACCAAAACTATGTGTTGACAATGCACAACAGCACGTCTATCTATTGCAGTACTGAAAAAAATCATTCCTGGAATGACGTCACATGGATTGTGCAATGACCAAGGGTTCTGTCCAGAATGTTTTGGGGCAGTACCGGCCAGATTCGATTTTTTTTTGACTTCACGCCTCAAAGAAATAATTCAAAACTGAAAACCATGTTCAGTTCTTGGTGTATTAATTTCAATTCATTATAATCTATTATCATACCAAAAAAAGGTTGACAAAATATATATTACACTGGACCCTTAAGAACAGGTGTGTCCTACATACTATATTTAAACAGATGGGTTACCATGGTGAAGGCAATTTTTTCATAATGCAACACACAAAGATAGGATGGAGGCGTCTGGAGAGTTGGGTTGATTCAAAAATTTTGGCACGTCAGCATTTTATTATTTTCCTGTGCACTCGAAATTAATGAAGAAATGCTGTAATCCTGTCCCTAATTACTCCAGCATATCTGCTCTCCCTATACCCATGTTAGAAGCCACAAATGAAGACCATGTGTGTGTCTCATACATCCCTGCCAGATGGCCTGGGAATCAGTCCTTCAGCCTAGTGCTGCAATCTGCGGCTTTTCAGGGAGATGGCGGTGGGTTGATCAACTTTTGCATCAACTTTCTCTTTTTGCTTTCTAAAAGAGCTCCTCCCTCCTGCCTTCTAACGCACATGCTACATGCACCACATGGCTTTGATTTCCACAAATCTTTCACCAATAAGTGTTGTCTGCCTTTTCCCAGGAAGTCTTAACAAATATTTTTGTTTAAGTCTTCAGCCAGGGCCAAGGCTTACAATCAACATGGTCCAAGCCGCAGGGGTTCACAGGTTTGTTCATCTGTCAGACCCTGTGAGATGATGGCATTTCAATTACACAGAGATGATTCTACAGTCAAAATCATCATTCTTTTCCTTCCTCAGTCATACTTCATCCAGTTGTCTAATTACTTGCCACTATTACAAACTTTTCTGTTTTTCTCCATTTCTGTCTGCACATCATAGCAGCCGTACTAACTCAGCCTGGTTCCTGCATGCAGGCTGCCCTGTGTTGTGCTCCTCATCCAATATCATCAAATGGTTTTGGAAGGGCCAACCTTTGGAAATTACACCATTGCTCAACACCCAAGTCTTGGCTTCGGGACGACTTCTGCTGCTGCCTTCCATTGAGTTAAACTGGGTCGGTGAACTGGTTTGCGTCATTGGAGCCAATCGCGTTACTGCGCACATCACATTGAAGATTACAGGTGAGCATTGGGCCTTATTTTGTAAGTACACTTTAAAAAGCATGAAACGGCTTAATTGACAGGGTAAGGAACTGGGAGGAACAAATGCAAAAGTTACTTGGGAATCAATGATAAGAGAACGAGGTGCAAACTGTTGTTTTACAATCTATGGTGGTCGAAGTTCATCTGTGGGAAAGGAAGACTTGCATGGCTTTAGGGAGAATCATAAAATTATAAGGCCAATTGTCTCCTGAGAACGTTGTTGTAGAATGGAGGCAGATGGGCGTGCAAGGCAAACATTGTGTGGGGGCTCGATGTGGCCATTTGCAAAGGATGGCCGAGCTCCAGGAAAGCTGGCCTCAAGCATTCCCTCAGCTGACATTATAGCCAGCTTGACGTTATAAGCCCAGCAGTTGACACAATGGGAGTGCTTGAAGCTGAAAAAGTCTCCTGTGTTGCAACTCCGCTGTAATTCATAAAACCTTACAGAGCTATAGAAAAATTGGAACGACAGAAGTCTGTATTACTTGTCAAAGAGAGACGTAGACATAATTCAAGGTGATTAAAGTATCATACAAAAGACATGATAAATGTTCGAATTCACAAGTCATTGAATAAATTCTTTAAAGTTTCATCATTAAATAATAATTCATTACAGATTAATGCTTTCCCTTTTCACATCCAATATGGCTAAACGTCTCTCCCAGAGGATACCTTGTCACAAAGAGACTTAAAAAGGAAAGTCAAAAAATTAGGATTGCTGTTATCTTTGTAAATCATCTGGAATTACTTTCCAGAGTGATTTGATTGGGATTCTGGGCTGGCCACTGCAGACTTTTAACTTGTTTGTTTTTATCCAACTGCATGGTGGATGTAGGAACAGTTCCTCCAGTATTTACACTGCATGATTCAAATATAGCATTCCTTTGGAATATGGAAAAAAAAAATTAGCAAAAACAACGCCACCAAATCGAAATTTGATCAGAAAAAGAGTGCTCAGAGGTCCAACCCTGCATGTCCCAAAGCATGTTTGTGCACACCCACACGCATGCACAAACATACACAACAGGCTCCCTAATATAGTCCATGGACCAGGACCAATTTTTGGACCAGGCTATTTGTTACCATCTGGAGGCGCAAAATTCTGTTTTGGGTTTTGCTTACACTATATCTCTGGAGTATAAAAATGCATGATGGACCTCTGTGCGTGGTAGGTAAACTCAAAAATGACATTTGTAACAAGTGGTCATGCTCGCGAGTTTGACAATTACCGCGATGCATACCAAAAAGTAAACGAATTCCACACCACTCACAATTTCGCTTATAATTAAAATGGCTGTCTGCACTTTACTTGATTAATCATAGCAGTATATGTAAGATTCAATATGTATTGCTTAATTTTGTGCAACACTATCTTTTAATGAATGAAAATAGACTGATGTGACATGATATGCTGGCATTAGCGACAAGGGGAAAAAGATACAAAAAATTCATAGCCCCCATTGTTTTAGTAATTTTGCTGTACAGAGTTAAAGGGCCAGCCCATATTTATTAACAACTAAAATGGCCGCCAGTCTACCAGTCGGCCATCTTTGATCAGATCGCAAAATAAAGTGAGGGGCACGTGTATGCCATCAAGTACTGTGCTTGTACCACGTTTGAACAAAATCGGACCATGAATGTCTGAGAAATGGGTGGAGACATGGTTAGATAATAAAATGGCTACCAGTCGACCATCTTGGATCTGATCTCTAAAAACAATGATGTGCTTCTGTAAGCTATCATTCATGATCTGTGTGCCAAGTTTGAACAACATCAGTCCATACATGTCCAAGATATGGTTGCGGACAGACGCACGGACGGACGAGACCCAATCCATAAGCCCCTGCTTCTGATAAAGTCCAACGTGGGCTAATAAGCAGGGTTATTGATCAATAATAAGTCAATAATAATAATAAGTCAATACGTCAATCAATAAATAAAAACAAAAATCCTTAGAGAAGTTTTTTCTATTAAGGCTGAATAAACACAAGCAATATCGAAGTAAGTGAGACACTTGATGCAAAAACTAAGATGTTTAAGCAAAAACACCCCCAAAAAAACCATACACTACCTCTGAAAAATGGGGAAAATAGTTGGTTTCAAACTACATTTTGGCATTCGAAATCAACTATTCAAAGATAGCGAAGAACAAAATATATTGCATGTTGAAGAAAAATATATATACTGTGTATCAAAGATATCAGAGAAAACACGTTTTTTGTCAATGGCAGCAATGTTTCCGTTTCATATGCAGCCTGTAGCTGCTGGTTGCATAATTTCTGGAAGCACAGTTTTGCCACGAATGCAATGCCCTTATTACCAGTAAGCTGATACTCATTTTGCCGACTTCGGAACGATGACAGGCTGAGTCAACCCACCTGGTGTTATTTCAACCGAGAGACAGGAGTTCAAACTCAAGACCCTAACATCTCAAGCCAGCCACCTTAACCGTGAAGTGAACACCAGGCTTGACAGCAGTAATAAAAATACTCATAACTTCCAACAGCTACCCATCAGAGAAGACCATCATACATTTTGGTAAATGTTATGATCAAGTTAAATCACCAGTATCAGTTTCGTTTTGTGCCTCCAGATGGTACCCCAAATACTAACAACTGTTTATCACTCGATAGCGCATTTATAAACTCGATATAAAGACGGATAATTCATCACATCTCCATAAGACTATGTTCCAAACACGCAACACATGCAGTACTTCATGTCATGAGCATTCATTGGAGGCACTTTTGCTTCATGTTTCAATGACGATTCAGTCAGTATCGCTCATCTTGAAGCCAATCTTGTTCGACTAAAGAGAATTGCACTGCTCATAATGTTTGTGGGAAATCGACAGAGAGAGAGAGAGAGAGAGAGAGAGAGAGAGAGAGAGAGAGAGAGAGAGAGAGAGAGAGAGAGAGAGAGAGAGAGAGAGAGAGAGAACGAGAGAGAGAGAGAGAACGAGAGAGAGAGAGAGAAAGAACGAGAGAGAGAGAGAGAAAGAACGAGAGAGAGAGAGAGAGAAAGAACGAGAGAGAGAGAGACACACAGAAAGAGAGAAAGAGACATAAAGAGAGAGAGAGAGACATAAAGACAGAGAATTTATAGGAAAGAATGGAAAGGGAGAAAAGGGAAGGTTAAAAAGAATTTGAGGAGGTGAATGTATGTGACATATCAGGGTAATAGAGTGAAATTTTAGTTGAGAAGAAAGCTTAAATATTTTTTATATACTTGTGCACCCAACACAGAGTATCACTGGCTGACGGGCAGCTCCATATCGTGTTCTGCATCATGTGGTGGGAGTGGTGTGGCAAGGCCTAGTCTGCAGTGCATCTATAATGGGGTTAGACCTGTTTTTGATTCCTTCTGTGCCGGGCTCCCTCAACCCACCATTCACTCCCAGCCTTGTAACATCCGCAACTGTCCTCCAGAGTAAGTGTAGAATGTTTATAATAAACTAACTATTTCAACAATCTACAGTTTCTTGTTTCAAAACCAACTTATTTTGGTGGTTGAGGTATTTGACAAGATAGAAAGTTTTTGATTTCCCCCTCTCCTTCCCTCCCCCCACTTCCCACTTCTCTCGCTCCATTGTGGTGACCACATTACAGATGGATTATTGGCCCATGGTCAACCTGTTCCCCACCATGTGGGTCAGGGATGCGTCGACGTTCGTTGTCCTGCCAGAAGTTGTCTGCCTCTGGTGTCAGTCTCAACATCCCTATTAGACTCTGCCCAGCCCCACGACCTCCTGACAATGAAGCTTGTGGTGACATTGCATGCCTTGCTTGGGCTGTGACACCCTGGGGAGAGGTGAATCCCTGCCCCAAAACCACATAGACTTTGCGGTTTTACTGATGTTAAATTATAACGATGATGACAATGACAATTATATGTTTGAAATGGTTACAGTATAGGTGATATTTCTGAACAATTATAACCATTGTAAACATAACGAGTGCAAATTAGTTCTACTTGATTTGCTTATCGGCAATTCAAATTCCAGATAAGGTATTGTCATCGTGCACCGTCAATCCGTCCGTCCGTCCATCTCCTTTTTCGACTTCTCCAGCCAAACCGCTGGGCCGATCCGGCTGAAATTTGGCAACAACATTCCTCTCCTGGCTGGTAACAGGAATTGCAAAGCTCATTCTGGTCACATGACTTTAAGTAGGTCAAAATGGCTGACTTAGTAAATTTCTTCAAAAATCTTCTCCAGACCCACCAGTCACAATGCCACCAAATTTGGGTTAAAACATTAGGCCAGGGTAGGGATGTTAAATTGCGAAGGTCATGCCAATCAATTGACCAGAAGTGTGTCAAAATGGCCGACTTGGTCAACTTTTGGGAAAATCGCGTAAATTCCTTCAAAAATCTCTCCAGACCCACCAGTCAGAATGCTACCAAATTTGGGTTACAACATTGGGATAGGGTCCTGATGTTAAATTGTGAAGGCCATGCTAATCACATGACCAGAAGTGTGTCAAAATGGTAGTCGCAGAAATTCCTTCCATAATCATCTTCTCTCGGCCCACCAGTCAGAATGCCAGCAAATTTGGGTTGCAACATTATGACATGGTCGTGGTGTTAAATTGTGGCGGTCATGCCGATCACATGACCAGAAGTGTGTCAAAATGGTGGACTTGGGAAATGTTTTGGAAAATCGTGTAAATTCCTTCCAAAATCTTCTTATCCAAACCCACCCATGAGAATGCTACCAAATTTGGGTCACATTAGGCCAGAGCTCAGATAAGCTACAGGTCCAGTGGTCCTATTTTATTTAATTTGCTACTCGCTGAAGTACCTATTTATTCACTACTGATTGCTACTTGCAATTTGCTACAAGCTAATAGCTGAAGCACGTTATTGTTTTTAGAGCATTGTCCAGGGAAAGTCAATGAAACAATTTAATAATTAAATTTGTGTTGTTGACAACAAATCACCACAACCTTTACATACGATCTTCACAATACATATTACTCAATCGCTCAGGGGAAAAAAACGTAGTCAATGTCTCAGCACAAGACCCAATTGAGGCCTGAAGGCCAATTATCTGGTTTTATGTGGAGTCAATTTTTTTTAATCCAGATATATCCCTTGACCTTCCTCTGGATGAAAGAGGAGGCCGCCATGCAAAGTTTGGTCACACTGGTTCCTGCAGGGTCCGAATGCATAAACAAGCAAACAAACTTTATTCTTTATATATTACACCAACAGAGTACCTACGCTCTGGGTGGGTCGAGTTTGTGCATTACAGCACTTTCTGAAAAAAGTTTAGTCTGCGTTTTGCAAGAAGACTATGGATGCTTACATGGTGTGTACTTAAAATGCTCTCGATGGTCGAAAGATCGAAAATGTACGTTCCAATCGTAGTTAGTGTTTCAGGGGTCGAAAGGGTCAAATGTAAAAAGGGTCTAAAAAGGTACAAGTGGTCTAAAGCTCTGAATAGTCAGGGGTCCAAGCTATATAATCTGTCTGAAGGATGTCTGATGAAATTAAATGGTGTTAAGGCCTCAGGGGTCTAAAGGGACTTCAGGGTCTTAAGGGACCTCAGGGTATTTTGGATCCTACAGGTCTTTTAGGTGGGTCTTCATAGTCCTTGGTGTCTTTTGAGTCTTCTGTATCTTTTTGGTCTCACTGTCTTTTGGGTCCTCAGTGTCTTATGCGTTTTTGGGTGCTCGTGGTATGTTGGGTTCTCAGGGTCTTTTAGGTTCATGTTGCAAGTCAACAAGACATTCTAAAAGTCCACAAGAGCTCTGCATTGTTGCTGTTGTTTTTGTTACTGCTGCTGCTGCTGCTGCTGTTCGAGTTCTTGTTGTGGATCAATTTTTGAAATGTGCACCTATTGGTCGGACAGCTGCCGGACCACACCTACATTGGTCACTTGACTCCACCCATCATGGCACCCAGACAAAATGATATGGCCATCATCTTGGTTTTCTGGTGGGCCTAACCACAACACTGAAAATACATAGAATGCTCATAACCCGTCAAAAATGTATCCACCATGAGCTCATGGCCACGTAACCAGTGCCATCTTGGTTAGCACTACTTGGCTGACTCGCATCGTGGATCGAGCTCGTTTTGAACATGCCCCAGATTGAAAAAGCCAAATAAATGTTAAAATGCCATTTTGTGTGGCAATTAACTGCTTCAATCGGTTATGGGAGGGTTGTGGAAAGGCGTTTCACATGTATTTTGATATGTTGATGAATTGTCAGGTCAGGTTAGATCTGTGACCTGCTACAGGTACCATGTAAACCTGTACTAACCTGTTCCATGGTCGGGTTGTCGGCGACTAAACCGTCTTCCCCACCAGGTTTTCTGGTGAGGAGGGTGTTTGGATATGGACACCCCGCAGGATTAAAAACAAAACCTGTCAAAGGGCGGAGGAGCTCCTTGTGAGCCAATGGCCATCCATATCTAGTGCCCAACTGTGTCTGCGGACGTCCTCCTGCAGTTGGGTTACTTTTTTATTAGGAGGTTGGTGGCAGGATTTGCACTCCGGCCACCGTAAAACCCTTCATTCCACAAAAGACAAAAACGCAAAAAAATATGAAAACCCACTCCGTGGGAGTACCTCCTGTGCAGCTTCCCTTCGCAGGGCAGCTCACCGGATGATGGGATTGGGGCAAAGCCTTCGGGACCCCCAATCTTTGATGAAAGGAGGGAAACCACGGGGTAACATTCCTTGGTCTGATTGCGGGAGAGTGTGTCGGAGTGGTGCTGAGGTGTCGTCCACCAGACGGCGGTCTCCTTGGGTTAACCTGAGGCGGTCCCTTCGGGTGGGTGCCTGGAATGACCTATCCCTAAGAGAGGATGATCACCTGTCTCTGTTATCATCTGAGCTCAAGCGTTTGGACATCGGTATTGCAGCACTCTCTGAGGTACGGAGACCGGATTGCGGCGAGATCATGGTGGGTGTTTACAGCTACGATTGTTGGTCTGGTCGCTCTGATGGTTACCATTCCCAAGGAGTTGCTGTAGCTGTGTCCACTAAGCTGACCCCAATGATAATTGAGGTTTCACCGGTCAACGAGCGTATTATGAGACAAAGGATTCGTCACTCCTTAGGTGTCTCCGACTGAGGCGAGTGACCTCACCGTGAAGGACACGTTCTACGCCACGCTCGAGTCTGTGGTTGATCAGTGCCCCAGACGAGATACACTTCTAGTCTTGGGGGATTTCAATGCATCGACTGGAACTGATAGGGATGGTTATGAGACATGCGTTGGTCCCCATGGGTCAGGAACTATGAACCAGAATAGCACTAAGTTCCTTGACTTTGCAAGAAGTCATGGACTTAGGGTGGCTGGTTCATGGTTTCAGCGACCACAAGCTCATCGCTGGACTTGGTATTCCAACGCTGGCGATGTGGCAAAGGAGATTGACCATGTCCTCGTTGATGGTCGCTGGAGGATGATCCAGAACTGGAGGGTCTACCAGAGTGCTCAGTTCCTCAAGACTGACCACCGACTTGTAGCAACTCTAAAGCTGCACCTTAAATCCTGGAGAATGGTACCATCCCAGCCTCGGCTTGATGTTGGCAAGCTCAAGGATGAGAGAGTAGCTGAGGAGTTTGCAAACAGGCTGAGTGGACATTTGGGGTGTCTGGGTGCTTTGGGGGGTCCTGAAGAGTTGTGGAGTGCCTTTAAGACCACCGTCCTTGATGTTGCCGGTGGATGTCTTGGAGCTCACCGCAGGGCAAAGAAGAATTTTGTGTCTCAAGGGACACTGGATACCATTGACCAGAGTCGCAGGGCCAGGCTGAATGGCAGAGCTGAGCTGTTCAGGGAGTTGAGGCGTAAAACTGTACGTGCACTAAGGGTGGACAAGGAGGCCTATGTGCGAGGAATCTGTGAGGGGGTAGAGCATCACCTGTGGACAGGTGATTCTCGTCCCGCTTACAGGGGAATTAGCGCATTGTGTTCATCCAAGCCCATCCCTCGGTGTACTGCAGTTAGAGCAGAGAGTGGTAGGCTCTTGACTGATGAGTCTGAAGTGAAAGCGCGCTGGGCCGGTTACTTTGAGCGGTTGTACCAGGCTGATCCACCAGCTGTCGAGTTGGACGTCAATGGTGTTCCAATCCCTGTTGCTGACCCTCCAATCAACTGTGGTCCACCTTTGCTTGTGGAAACACGGGCTGTGGTGAATCAGTTGAAACGGGGTAAAGCTCCAGCAATCTGTGGCATCCATGCTGAAGTTCTCAAGGCTGGTGGAAATGCTGCACTCGTGTCGTTGCATGCAGTTTTGTGCTCTGCCTGGGGCACAGGCATCATCCCAACTGATTGGAAGAGGGGCCTTGTTGTCCCTCTCTGGAAAGGGAAGGGTAATCGCCAAGACTGCAACAACTACCGAGGGGTGACGCTGCTCTCAGTGCCGGGCAAGGTCTTTGCTCGGATAATTCTTCATAGGGTTCGCCACCATCAGCTTGAGCACCTGCGTCCAGAGCAGTCAGGCTTTACACCAAAGAGGTCAACGATTGACCGTATCCTTGCTCTTCGGGTCCTCACCGAACGCAGCCGAGAGTTTCGGCAGGGGCTGCTTGCAGCCTATGTTGATCTTTGTAAAGCGTTCGATTCAGTGAATCGGGATGCCCTCTGGAGAATTCTTGGTCTTCGTGGGGTGCCACCTAGAGTTTACGAGGTGCAGTGGAACACGAGAAGCAAGCGTGCCAGCATCAACTCCGCTTTATTGCGCGTCCGGAAGTACATTCCTGCCACCCCTTGCGGGCGAGGCATGATATACGAAAACCCAATCACGTGATACAGCACACCTCTCCCCTCGTAAAATGACAAGTCAAATGATGAAAGGACAATCATAACATGACCACCCGAAACCAATCAACACTCATAATCCTCCAAGTACCGCGGCCGCACCCTGACCCGCCTCGGACGGGTAGCGCCGCCAGACAGTCCAGGCTCAGACGCCTCCCGGCTCGGTTGAGGTGACACCCTCGCCGGACTCGCGCCATCCGCAATAACAACCGCCCCCGGCCGACCAGCCTGCCCGACGTCCCCGGGTAGGACAAAATCAGGCGAAGACCCCCTGGGCGTCAGCACATCCGGCCCTGGCGATACAACGTCTGGTGCCGGCGACATTACAGGTGGGGGTTCCACATCGTTCGGCCCGGGGGGGGTGGGGGGGGGGTGACGCTGGACAGCGATCATGCATTTTGTCCACATTCCGCTTCCACACTTCCCCACCATCAGTCCGCACCATGCAATTCGCTAGCCCCAGTACCACAGAGACCACAGCCGGCACCCATTTGGAACTGTGGAAATAATCGCACACCATTACCCGCTGTCCCACATCGAAGCCGAGCAGCCGCGTCGGACGTGACACCGCCCACTCCCTGACCCTCCAGGTCGCAGCAAATCTAGTCTGGACCGCAATGCCCGTCCATAGAGACGAATGGCAGGCGAATCACCCGTGACAGGATGAATTGCGTTCCTGTAATGGAGCAAAAAGACATCGACCACCGTCTGCACAGGTGCAACACCCCCCCCCCCCCTGCGCAAAGCCCGTTTCAACATCTTAACAAACGACTCAGCTTGCCCATTCGTCTCAGGATGATACGGTGCGGACCTTAGATGTCGAATACCATTTTGGCGCATAAACTCATCAAATACATCCGCGATGAACTGCGGACCGTTATCAGAGACCAGGATCTCCAGTAACCCTTTATTAGCAAAGATCGTCCGCAGTTTTTCTACTGTAATGTTTGCTGATGTATGCTGCATTACTACAACTTCCGGCCATTTAGAGAATGCATCGATCACAATCAAAAACATTTTGCCATTAACCGGCCCCGCAAAATCTACATGGACCCTCTGCCAGGCTCTGGCTGGGGTCGGCCATAGTCCCGAAGCTCGACGCAGGTTATCAGCATCTGTTTGGCACGCTTAACGCAACGCTTAACCAACTGCTCAATGTCTTTGTCCAACCCCAGCCACCACAGCAGGCTATGAGCAAGACTCTTGGTCTTCATGACGCCAAGGTGACTGACATGCAGTTCTTCCAAACACCGCTGCCTGAACTTTGGTGGAATCACCGTCCTCATTCCCCACATAACGCACCGTTGGACCAACGACAGCTCCGATGCACGTGACGTGAAAGGTTGAAATGCCGATGTCGAAGGTAGATCGCTCCAATTCCCCGTAGAAATCGCCTGGACGACACGGGCGAGCACCTAATCACGAGCCGATTCCACCGCGACCTGTCTGGCCGTGACCGGCCCGCTTTGGACCTGGCTCAGCGCGAACACATCGACCCGGTCAGCCAACTCAGACGCAACTGGACTCTCCGCACACGGCAAGTGTGAGAGCCCGTCGCAGTTAGCATGCTTCTCGGTGCTTCGGAACTGAATATCATAATCGTAAGCACCAAGAAACAGACACCACCGCTGTATTCGCGTGGCCGCTACCACTGGCACCCCTCGTTCGGGTCTCAGGATGAATTGAAGCGGTTTGTCATCCGTCTGCAAAGTGAAATGCCGCCCCAGCAGGTATTGATGAAACCTCCGCACACCCCAGACGAGGCTGAGAGCCTCGCGCTCGATCTGAGCATATCCCCGCTCTGCTGCGGACAGGGTCCGGGATGCAAAACAAACAGGCCGCTCGGAACCATCGTCCATCCTGTGGGAGAGCACTGCCCCGATGCTATATGCAGAGCTGTCACATGCCAATAGGAGCGGACGCGCAGGCTCGTAGTGCACGAGGACCGTATCCTCTGTGAGCAGCCGCTTGACGCGGTCGAACGACACCTGGTGTGCAGGCCCCCAAGCCCACCGCACGTCCTTCCTGAGCAACCGCGTTAACGCGCGCAAGTTGTGAGCTGAGCCCTCGCACGAACCTTTGGTAATACTGGGCCATACCAATGAACGAGCGCAGCTGCGTCTTGTCGCGAGGCGGTGGCATGTGTTTAATCGCTTCCACCTTCCGAGGACCTTTCAACAGCCCCTCCGGCATGATGATGTGCCCGAGGTATTCCAAGCGCTGCTTGAAGAACACGCACTTGTCCCTGTTCAAGCGCAGGCCGCACGCTTCTAGCTTTGTCAGCACTTGGGCAATGTTCGCAAGGTGCTCGTCCGCAGGTTTTCCCCGCAATGAGCACATCGTCCAGGTAGGTCTGAGTGGGCAGGCCAATGCAAACCTGATCCATGGCTTTCTGCCACAAAGCTGGGGCCGAAGCAATCCCAAAACAGAGTCGGGTATATCGATAGAGTCCTTGACACGTGTTGATTGTCAAAAGCTCGCTACTCCCGGGATCCATCGCCAGGGAAAATATGCATCACGCAGGTCTAGCTTCATGAAGTATTGACTCCCCGCCAATCGCACATATATTTCATCGATTGACGGCAGTGGATATTGCTCCACACTGAGCCCCGGGTTAACCGTGGATTTGAAGTCCCCGCACAATCGGACGTCTCCATTCCGTTTCAGCACCGTGACAACCGGGGTGGCCCAATCTGAGTACGACACCCGTTCGATCACTCCATAGGCCTCCAGCCTATCCAGTTCACCCTTGACCTTGTCCCGCAGGGCATACGGCATCGGACGTGGTTTACAAAAACGAGGAACCACCCCCTCCTTCAGGAAGAGTTTTTCCTCCATGCCCTTGAGTTTTCCAAGGTCGTCGCAAAACAAACCTTGATGTCTTTGAAGAATCTTCTCCAACTGATCCTCCCACCGGCTCGGCGCGGGTTGCACAAGGTGAACTGCGGACCAGTCTAGCCTGATGCGGGCCAGCCAATCTCGGCCGAGGAGAGACGGTCCCCTCCCCCGCACGACGTACACCCGAAGCGTGGAGACCTGGCCTTGGTACCGCACAGACACGTCTGCCATCCCGACTGGCGTTATCTTCTCGCGGGTGTACGTGAACAGTGTGAGGTTGGCCCTGATAAGCTTCAGGCCGTTGAGTCTACGCGCGGTCTGTTCGCCGATGATTGACACTGCCGCTCCCATAACAACCTGAAACGTGATCGGCGTGTTGTTCACTTCGACTTGCACCGTCATCGGGCGCGCCGCCGCCGGGCCAATTGAAAACAGGCCCATCAACGGCCGCCGGTTCCGCCCCGGGTCGCCTCGCACATCGCCGTCCATGACCTTAACGGTGGCCGGCGCCCTACGGCACACACGCTTCAGATGACCCACCTTGTGACAATTCAAACACATGGTGCCTTTATACGAGCACGCACGGCGCAGGTGCCAACCTCCGCATCCCAAACACGTCCGCGGGGTCACCTCGCCGCACCTGCGGCCGCGCGGCGACGTCCGACCCGCATCGATGGTCGTGCGTGCGTCCCGGGGTGCTCGCGACCCCACGTGGCCGGTGATGGCCCGAACATCCCCGCGAGTCTGCTCGACCGCTGTAGCCGTGCTGACCGCCGAGTCAAATGTAATGGCTTCACCCTTCAGCCGTAGAACCGCCGAAACCATCTTCGCAACTTGTAAACCAGTAATAAAACGATCTCTGATCCGCGCTGGACGCTCCCTCGCCGTGAACTTGCAGGCCACGGAAGAATGCTTAATCCGCGCCACGAAATCAGCGACGCGTTCCTCTGCACCTTTCGAGAGGCGATCGAACTGGTATCGAGCGAGTTGTAATGACTTCTCCGGCGCCATGTGTGCTTTCATCTTCTCCACAATGTCCCGAAACGACAGCCCGTCATCACGGGGCTTGTCCGGCGCCACCAAATCACGCAGTAGTCGATAATGCTCCACCGAAAGCGAAGTGAGCAAGATCGACTTCTGTTTGCTCTCGTCGACCACATCATTCGCGTGGAAATAGCATCCCTATTGCTCCGAAAACAATGCGAAGTCGTCTCCGACGAAAACGGGCACATGTCTGTTTTCAATCATCCTTGTCAGCCAACTAGAGTGTACGAGGTACAGTGGAACACGAGAAGCAAGCTTGCCAGCATCAACTCCGCTTTATTGCGCGTCCGGAAGTACATTCCTGCCACCCCTAGCGGGCGAGGCATGATATACGAAAACCCAATCACGTGATACAGCACACCACCAAAACTGATCAATCTGATGTCTGAACTCTACTCTGGTACTGAGAGTGCTGTGAAGTGTGGTGGTACCATCTCTGACTTATTTCTAGTTGTTACTGGAGTTCATCAGGGGTGTGTACTGGCCCCCACACTTTTCAGCACTTGTATGGACTGGATTTTAGGGAGGATGTCAGAAAGATCAAGCTGCGGTGCATCGTTTGGGAATGTCAAGATCTCGGACCATGATTTCGCAGATGATGCAGTCATCTTTGCGGAGACTTTAGATATCCTTTTGGGGGCCCTTGAGGTGCTGAATCCATAGAGTCTGACCGTCCGCTTGGCGCTCTGCGTACCCTTTTATTCCTCCTGGCTTCTTGCTCCGCCCTCCTTCGAGCTCCTCCAGGAAGCTTCGAGAAAGGAGGCGTTCCTCAGTTCCAATGCCTTGCTCCTCCCTGTTCATCGCTCCGCCCCCCCCCTTCCAGCTCCTGCGGGAAGCTTCCAGAAAGGAGGCGTTACCCATTTCCAGCCCCTCACTCCTATGAACCGACCAATGACAAATGAATGTCGGAGCCGCTGTCGGATGAAGAGTCGGAGCCGCTGGGATTACGGGTTTCTTGGGTCAAAACTAAGATCCAGGCTTTCAATGGCATCTTGGATGCTGCTGTCCTGTCTGTGTCTGTTTGTGGTGAGGATGTTGAGGTCGTGGAGAGATTCACTTACCTTGGCAGCGATATTCATGTCTCTGCTGGCTGTGAGTCAGAGGTCAATAGACGTCTGGGTCGGGCCTGGGGAGTCATGGATTCACTGGATCATGGGGTGTGGCGCTGCCGGTACCTGTGCTGGAGGACGAAAGTCCGAGTCTTCAGGTCCTTGGTGTTTCCAGTCTTGCTCTATAGATGTGAGACTTGGACTCTGACCAAGGATCTGAGACGGAGACTTAATTCCTTTGATACTAGGTCTCTTCGGAGAATCCTTGGTTATCGCTGGTCAGATTTTGTGTCCAACGAGCGGTTGCTGAGAGAGACTCAGATGACATTTGTTACCTGCATGGTCCGTGAGCGTCAGTTGCGGCTGTATGGACATGTGGCTCGTTTTCCTGACGCTGATCCTGCTCACCAGATTCTCTCAGCGAGGGAGTCTCGTGAGTGGAGGAGGCCAATGGGCCGACCACGTGCCTCGTGGTTGCAGCAGGTTGACCAGCATCTCAAAGAGATGGGGATGGGCCTGGCATCTGCCTGGAGGAAGGCCAGACGGACGCCCCTGGAGTACCGGCGGAAAGTGGACGCAGTGACGCACTGTTCTGGCACATGCTCCCATACCTGACCTGACCTGATGAATAGGAATGGTGTAGTTTTATTCTCAAATATAACTGCAGTACCGCAGCTTTTCATTTGGCGTTCATAAGTCGACTTGTTTGTTGGTCGCAAGTGGGTTTATAACGAACGAAAAGTTTGTTTATATACGTAAGACAAATAACTAAAATCAATGATCTCACTCTTAACGCCACCATGTTTGGAAATTGTGTCGATTCCGTCACCAACTCTGTTACAACAGTGGAGGCCACCATATTTGTTTGGCACACAAAGGAGAATGGACAGGAGGGAGTGAGGATCATGGTTGGAGAGAGATCCGGTGGAAGCCGAGTGAGGGCAGTCAGACAGTCTTGCGTGGGGGGACAAGAAGTAGTCGATACGAAGGCTCGGAGTGGGACAGAAGTGAGAGAGGCAGGATCGGCGGTTGTAAGAGAAAGGCATTTACGGCTGGCTTTCCCTCGACGCGGTGAGGAAGACTGCACGATTCTTGTGTTCATGCTGAGGCGAATTGGCTCGTGTGGTGGAGCAAGACGCCTGCCATTGACTTTTGGCTGAATCGTGTGGGACCAGTCTCGAAGCCTCGTGCTGAGCCTTTGGGGGAAAGAGACGGCGCCATTCCGCAAAGCAGCGGCGTTGGTGATGGCGATCAACGAAAGAAGCTGCACGACATTCTCTGAGCCACGGTGTTGAGTATCGCCCCCCGAATTGCCTCCTGTCCATTTGCCTGCTCAGAGAGCGGCTGCGTGCCAATTTTGAGAGCATTTTTCCATGCAGGACGACATGATGGTTCGACCCCAAAGCTCATATAAGATCATTTCTGGACCCGAAGCTAAGTGTTAGAATATAGGAGGGATTTTTCGTTACTCATTTGCCCCCTTGTCTGCATTTAAGTCTGTGTGGAGGCGCCTCAAAATTCGATTTAGTTTTACCTCACGTTCCGTCTCATTATTACCCCGTTTTGAATTATCACCATTGTAAATATTTGATTGATTTTCATGAAACCCCATATTTAAGTTGCTTGTGTCTGTCTGTCTGTCTGTCATGGGGTTTGAGATGAACCCTCTTGTGAGTACAATCTGTGTGCGTCCGTCCTTTGCCACCCTCCATCCTCACATGCGCATTAATCTCCGAGGAACCAAACTGTAAGCCTTTCCGGGAGAACTGTTTGGCTGTTCGTCCAGGTGGGGGCAAAATCCCCTGGACACGACAATATTGCCTTGTGGGTCTATTTGCCAAAATAACAGGAAAAACAATTAATTTTTTATATGTTGATATCTTTTGTAGACTAGAAACTAATAAAGACAACAAGGATAACAAAAACGAGTGTATTTATGTTGACAGCAACCATTAATCCCACCACCATGTCAGGTCGGCCGAGGAAAGTTTGACCCAAGTCTTTCAAGCTGGTGCCGGTGATAGCTGAACATCTTAGAGGCGAGTGTGCGACGGGATGTCCAGTTTAACGTCCATTTGAAGGATGGCACACATATTGATTAATCACCTCCCTGCAGCAGACATGCACATTCTCTCGGCTGCTTACTCTGCCAATGATTTGGGGATACCGTACTGTGCATAACAAAGTTGGTTATAGTTGATCATTTTGGTAATTTTCAAAATTTTTGTACGTAACGAAAAAAAAACGACAGTTAAATTCTTGTTTTCAATTGTGACCAACATTGTGAAATAAACGGGACAGACTCGGTCTTCGTAAGTTTCATTAAAATGGCCCAAGTTATTCACACTCCCAAATGAACAACATTAATTTGTTCTCAAACTTTATTGTGAAAATTAAAGGATAAAGGAAAGTGTTATCATTACTATGATAAGTTTACTCTTGAAAATCTCTCGCACAAAAGGTTTAAAAAAACGCGATTGGTTTTTCGTTCTGAATTACACGCAACACATGACAGAAATCACCTTCACCCAGCACCCAGTGCTAACCAAGAGCATTCCAATGAGCATTCCATGTATTTTCAGTTCAGTGGGCCTAAAACATTAGGCCTGGAGGCCTTGCTGATTTTGCACTACCCAGGTTTGTTGCGTCAGATTTCCATTGGTTTTGTTTGGGTTGAGTGTTAATCATGATGAGGGACCCTGAAAAATCTAATCAAATGTCAAATCAAGCTGTAAGGTTTAATCAAGCCTGTTAGAATGCACGTTACATCCATCAAAACGCACGGTAATCAAGCGTTACTACGTAGTACGTAATCAAGCATTATGTTACGTAAATTACGAAAAGGAAAAAAAAAACTTCACCAAGTTTTTCAATGGCCCCGTGTAGGGGTTAAACAATCCATGGCCATGTGACAAATCAACTCGTTCTGATAAAACCATGGCGGAGGCTGACATGGATGAGAGGTTTCAAGTTAATTTTTGAATATGCACATTCTCTGTGTGTTTCATCTTTTAAGAGTGCTTTAAATGCGCATTTGCCAGTTAGCCCATTACTGGATTTTGTCGCAGGTTGTGACCACACTGATCATTCTTGACAGACGTATATATATATATATATATATATATATATATATATATATATATATATATATATATATATATATATATATATATATATATATATATATATATATATATATATATATATATTGTTACGGCTGTGGAAATTCGCATTACACCATAAAGGTCCATAGTTCAGTTAGATCGATAAGTCTGTGTTCAGTTAGATTTCTCCACCGTTGTTTAATGGGAATTATTCGTGTTAACAGGACTGTGATCCTTTGAGATAGTGGTTTTCTTTGACCATCGTTATTTTGGACCAACCACATTTCAACCACCACAACCACCTTCACAACGCCACCATCACAACAACCACGATCGCCTCAACCACCAACCACAACCACAACCACGCCTGCCTCTCAACATACCACGCCATCCTCATCATCTCAACCACAACGCCAACCACAATTACGCCAATCACCTAACCACCTTCCCCGCTACACCAACTGCCGATCCCCCTTCTCCACACACCAAATCGCAACCCTCTCTGCTCATAAAAACCGTCTCTACAAAGCGAAAGGAACAAGGGATTCTGAGAATGCCAAGGAAAAAGAACAAGGTATATCAGTGGCGCGCGGATTTCCCACCTATTTTTCCCACGCACTGCAAAGGGGACATCGTTCGTCATTGGTCGGTTCATAGGAGTGAGGGGCTGGAAATGGGTAACGCCTCCTTTCTGGAAGCTTCCCGCAGGAGCTGGAAGGGGGGGCGGAGCGATGAACAGGGAGGAGCGAGGCATTGGAACTGAGGAACGCCTCCTTTCTCGAAGCTTCCTGGAGGAGCTCGAAGGAGGGCGGAGCAAGAAGCCAGGAGGAATAAAAGGGTACGCAGAGCGCCAAGCGGACGGTCAGTCGTGTGTGAGTGTTGGTGGTTTCTTCTGGTGGTCTTCTTGGTTGGGATCTTCGGCTCATGGTGGCCTGTCTGTGGAGAAGCGATCCGTGGAACGACCCGTTCGTCGGAGCTCGCAGTCGGTGGGGAGTCTGGGCGTGGCACCAGGGATGCAGACTGGAGGCGCCGCTCTGCCAGCTCTGTCGCGCGAACCTGCGCGTTCATGTGAAGAGCACCGGAGAGAGCTTGCCGGCCCCGTGGAAGGCCCGAGTCAGCCGCGGCTATCCTAGCTGCCGTGGGGACAGGCTTCGCGGGTCGCCAAAGCCAGTGACCACGAGGGTGCAGTAACCTGCAACAGTCTCGTGGGACTCGTTCGGTCTGCCAAGTCCCACGTTATAAAGGCCCACGGGCCCAGTCTGACTCCCCTGTCTATGGGGGTGGTCTTTTTCCTGGGGTTTTGCTTTTGAATGCATGTTGTGGCGCCGTGTCTTGTAAGTAAAAACTGTGAAGTGACTAGATAATTGCTGATAGACGGTCGAAGTGTTTTCACCTTGCTCGTGTCTTGGTCCCCGTCCCATGCATGATTGTTTTACTGTATAAGTGTTTTTCATTGCAGCTAGGAGGATGGCTGTATATGTACCTGTGTGCTGTGTATAATAAATGTGCTGATTTAAATGTTAACCCGTTCATCGTGTCCTCTTTCCCTTATTGGAATGCCATCTCATATTGTGGAATATTAGTTGGGTTTTAAATACCCGTTAAATAGAATCGGATCCGGCGATGTCGGGCGACAATACCCGCTCGGTTATCTCAGAATGGAACGGACCACGGGAGCGGTTCGTGTCCAAGCCGACCTGCGTCGAGGTACGGTCTCCTGGTAGGCTACCCGCGCGAGTACTTAGGTATATCGATATTCGGCAATTGACCCTATTTTGCGCGGGTACAAAATTGTCTAGGCCGTGGTGAGATTAAGAACCCACCCGTGACAGGGTTCCGGCGTTGTTCCGGAAGGTCACGACTGAATTGTCCGTCCGGTGGGCGAGACGGCTGCCATTGGCTGACGCGGTCGATTGCACGGTGGGCGCGAATTCGTTACAATATATATATATATATATATATATATATATATATATATATATATATATATATATATATATATATATATATATATATATATATATATATTAGGGTGTTTCATTTTTTCTGAAGTGCAATAATTTTATCAGCACAGGTTTGCCTTTGAACCTTTCCTGTAAAAAGTGCTTCATGCAAAATCTTAGCGAAATGGGACCGTGTGAACAGGTCGCACACTTTTCAATGGTATGTTGACGTTTCTAGCAGCGTCTCGCGTAGCGAACGCTGCTCAAAGAGAGCTCAGCGTTGTTCATCTTCTTCTTGTTCTTCTTTTTGTGAAGACAAAACCTTAATCTCTTGGCCTCAGCTCTTGTATAGACAAGATCCGGATCTCCTTAAATACTGAGCACATGTACGGTGCCTTTTGAGAGCGTCTATCATGAACTTTTAAATATTGTTACGAATTTGGAATTCATTTGCACACAACATACAGGTTCCCTTAGTCATCTATGTCGATAATTGCATATCAATATGTCGATAGCAATACCGATATGTCGATATGTCGATAGCAGATACCGTTCTTCGGCTGCTGGACATGTATCAGATTGCTGACAAGATCATCGGTCTCTCATTTGATACGACTGCGTCCAACAGTGGCATGATTAGCGGAGCCTACACCATAATTGAACAGTCCCTTGGAAGACCTCTTCTTTGGCTGGCATGCCGACATCACATTCACGAGGTGGTACTGAAGAACACCTATGAACTCCTCTTCGGCTCTCCCCCAGGTCCCGACATTCCCCTCTTCAAACGATTCCGATGAAAATGGGACGTCTTGGACAAGACATCTGCCAGTACCCTCAGCAACGAACAACCCCTGGATGAGTGGAGCGAATCACAAAGGCTGAAGATGATAAACTTCCTCAGGAGAGTCATCCATGATGCAGCCCACCCAAGACAAGACTATCTCGAACTCCTTCAGCTCTCTCTTCTCTACCTAGGAGGATGGAGCAGAGATCTGCCTCGATTTAGGGCCCCTGGAGTCTACCATCAGGCGAGATGGATGGCAAAGGCTATTTATATCCTGAAGATTGCCCTGTTTTTGCAACAACTGGAGCTGACGAGTTCAGAAAAACGCGGAGTCCGACGACTGGCCCGTTTCGTCAGTCTCATTTACGTCAGATTCTGGCATGAGGCAGCTGTCCCAAACTGTGCACCGAAGAATGACCTGGAGTTCTTGGCGATTCTCCAGGTGTTTGTGGATAGAGAACTCGGGTCAACGGCAGAGAAGGCCCTCCAAAGGCACCTCTGGTACCTCTCAGAGCAAGGAGTGGCCCTAGCCTTCTTCGACGAACGAGTGTCTCCCAATGACCGGGCGGCCATGGTCAAGAACCTAAGCCGTCCAGCAACCTCGAAAGCACTCAAGAGACTTGAAAAGAAGAACTTCACTCTCCCTGACGGTCTTTCCAAATTGGTAACAGGGCGAACACTCGAGGCCATTGGGATCTTTGCTGGGAGGATGGTCACTACCCATAACGTGGAAGATGTTTTGCAAGATCCACGAACTCGAGCCACCGTCCGAGGCCTGTAGGTCACCAATGATGCAGCAGAGAGAGGAGTGGCACTGATACAAAAACTCTAAGCCCGAACCGAAGACGAGCAGCAGAAGCAGTTCCTCCTCAAAGTTGTTCATCATGACCGCAAGACCGTCAAGAGAACAAAGGCTGGAGTGACTGCTAAGTTCCCTCCTGCTCCTTGAGCCCAACGATTTGATTGCCCTGCTCTACTTGCATAATTGTTCTACATTTCTTTTTCATAATTTTTTTTGTTAATTTTCAGTTCAATAAACGTTCGTTGCAATTTTTTGTCTTCTCCTCCATTTGATTTTTTCGAAGTTTCACTGGAAATGTGGAATCTTGTCCAACTCTGGGACCAGTAAATATTGACGAATCAAACCAAATATTTGCCTAAAATATTTATGGGTCATAAGAAACAAGGGGACACCCCTTCTGACAATTTTCAACAAATTTCATTTTTTTACCACCATGAGTGAAACACCCTAATATATATATATATATATATATATATATATATATATATATATATATATATATATATATATATATATATATATATATATATATATACATATACATATATATATATACATATACATATATATATATATATACATATATACATATATATATATATATATATAGATATATATATATATATATATATATATATATATATATATATATATATATATATATATATATATACGTACTAGTGGGTTGTGCTTACACATTGTGCAAGCATACGAACCGTGCTTCCCCATTGTCTCGGGTTGCTCATCTGAATTTGATTTTTCATTTTTGTTTTTTTCATTTATTTATATTTTCATTAACAGATGCTTTCCGACGATTCTGTGATTTTTTTTCTTGTATACCGGCTTCGATATCCATCGGCACACACACAATCTCAGCTGTCTACTTCACAAAGAGGCACAAATAATCCATCTCTGACTTCCAGCTGACCACACCTCTTTGCTGCTCCTTGACAACTCTCCTCAAAAAAGTTATTTGTTATTGGCAATAAGGAAAGCTTTTATTTTACAAAATTGCTTTTGTATCAATATTGTTTTGATATTAATGTGTATTTTAGCAATTGAGATATGTATGGTATGCACTATGAATGATATATTGTTTGTTTCGAAGTGCACGTCACCCGAATGCCAATGTTTGTTTAGCTTGCCATTCCAATGATTCTCAAGTTGTGATGAAATATGGAATCACACAAGTTACCATCTTGTGGATTGCACATAAAGCTAACTATATGACTTGCATTGAAATAATCACTTATAGGTGTTTAAAATGTTGAGGCATGTTTGAAAATAATAAGTCACTCGTTGCTGATGTTAAAATAGACCATTCTTTAAAGTTTGGGTGCCAATCCTTTCAAGATTTTGTATCTCTTTGGTGGATCTATATTTTTTTGGATCTATAAATACAAGTACTGTCGGACCCTGCTTTTTCGCGGGGGATATGTTCCTGGGAAATGCCGTTAATGTCAAATCCACAAATGTTGGGGCATTGTTTCAATGGGAAAAAGGGGGGGTAGGTTCCCAGCGGTTCATGATTCACAAGGGAAAATCAAAAATCTCATGAAAAACTGCCAAAAACGCGAATGAAAATGCGGAAAAAAAAATCCACGAAATAAACCACAAATACACCCGCAAAAAACTGAAACAATGCGAAAAAATACCCAAAAACCCGCAAATACACCCGCTAAAAAAACCGAAAAAATGCAAAAAAAAAATAATAACACAAATACACCCACGAAAAACCGCGAATACACCCGTGACACCCCCGAAAAACCGCGAATACGCCCACTAAAAACCTTGAATACACTCACGAAAAACCGCGAATACGCCCACTAAAAACCTTGAATACACTCACGAAAAACCGCGAATACGCCCACTAAAAACCTTGAATACACTCGCGAAAAACCGCGAAAAACCGCGAATACGCCCGGGAAAAACCGCGAATACGCCCACAAAAAACTGCGAATACGCCCGGAAAAACCGCGAATACACCCGCAAAAACCCGCGAAAAACCATGAATATGCCCAAGAAAAAACGCGAATACGCCCACTAAAAACCTTGAATACACTCGCGAAAAACCGCGAAAAACCGCGAATACGCCCGGGAAAAACCGCGAATACGCCCACAAAAAACTGCGAATACGCCCGGAAAAACCGCGAATACACCCGCAAAAACCCGCGAAAAACCATGAATATGCCCAAGAAAAAACGCGAATACGCCCATGAAAAACCACGAATACACTCGCCAAAAACCACGAATACGCCCGCGAAAAACTGCGAATACGCCCACTAAAAACCTTGAATACGCCCGCGAAAAACCGCGAATACACCCGCGAAAAACCGTGAATACACCCGCGAAAAACTGCGAATACACCTGCGAAAAACCGCGAATACGCCCACTAAAAACCGCGAATACGCCCACTAAAAACTGCGAATACACCCGCGAAAAACCGCGAATAGACCCGCGAAAAACTGTGAATACACCCGCGAAAAACTGCGAATACACCCGCGAAAAACCGCGAATACGCCCACGAAAAACCCCGAATACGCCCACTAAAAACCTCGAATACGTCCGCGAAAAACCGCGACTACACCCGCAAAAAACCGCGAATACGCCCACGAAAAACCCCGAATACGCCCACTAAAAACCTCGAATACGTCCGCGAAAAACCGCGACTACACCCGCAAAAAACCGCGAATACATCCGCGAAAAACTGCGAATACACCCGCGAAAAACCGCGAATACTCCCGCGAAAAACCGCGAATACACCCATGAAAAACTGCGAAGACGCCCACAAAAAACCGCGAATACACCCATGAAAAACCGCGAATACGCCCACGAAAAACCGTGAATATGCCCACGAAAAACCACGAATACGCCCGCGAAAAACCGCAAATATGCCCACTAAAAACTTTGAATACACCGGCGAAAAACCGCGAATACGCCCACGAAAAAATTTGAATACACCCGCGAAAAACCGCGAATACGCCCACTAAAAACTTTGAATACACCCGCGAAAAACCGGAATACGCCCACGAAAACCGCGAATACACCCGCGATAAACCGGAATACGCCCACGAATACCGCGAATACGCCCACGAGAAACCGCGAATACGCCCAATAAAAACCTTGAATACACTCACGCAAAACCTCGAATACACCCACTAAAAACTTTGAATACACTCGCGAAAAACCGCGAATACAGCCGTGAAATCCGCGAATACACCCGCGAAAAACCGCGAATACATCTGCGAAAAACCGTGAGTACGCCCTCGAAAAACTGCGAATACGCCCTCGAAAAACCGCGAATACATCCACAAAAACCATGGATACGCCCACGAAAACCGTGAATACACCCACGAAAACCGCGAATATACCCACGAAAAACCGTGAATATAACCGCGAATATGCCCGGGAAAACGTCAAAAAACTGTGAATATGCAAAGCACAGGGCTGAGAATGTAGAAACTGGTTGCATTTTATCAATCTCATCCACGTGGGGTCCACGAATAGTGGATCCCCGAATAGTGAATCTGTGAATAGAGGGGTCCGACAGTACATGCAAAGAACTTTTACACAAAAGGAGGCGGCCATTACCCCACCATCCTTCGACTTGGAGGAGGGGTGGAGGGATGATGAGTGCAGAGAACAGACGTAAGCAGGGTGATATATATCCCAATATAAGCGTGTGTCGATAATCTCTCTCTCTCACACACACACACATACACACACACACACACACACACACACACACACACACACACACACACACACACACAATAATTATTTTTTAAATTAGGGATGGGGTGGGATGAAAGAGGTTATAGAGTGAGGAATGAACACTGACAGCACATTCATTTTTTGATGAGACCCTCCCACAGACATCACAATCACTACACAAAACAAACTACCAGTCCTGCCAATAATATTTATATTTTAATTTGATGGTGCTTTATGAGCTCATATGAGAGATATTTGTGCTGTGGATTGGATTCAAGTGGTCTGCAAACACAAAGCTAGTGAGCTAAGTGACGTGTGCATTTGTTACGTGTGTGTGTGTGTGTGTGTGTGTGTGTGTGTGTGTGTGTGTGTGTGTGTGTGTGTGTGTGTGTGTGTGTGTGTGTGTGTGTGTGTGTGTGTGTGTGTGTGTGTACTTGTGTGCGTGCATGCATGTATGTGTGCGTGTTTTGAGACAGTGCACAAGCCAATGTGTGGGGCCCGAGCTGGGAAGCCAGTACCGCCAAGTACTCTGCTTTTTTCCCAATGGAACTGCTGCTCCAGACGTCCTTTGTGACCCAAAAATAAGGTGCATTCTTGTTGCTGCGATGGTGACTTGCAGTAAAACGTGATAAAAGCAAAACATCTCGGAGCAATAACAGCATATCCATGTCCATAAAAGTTTTGTGAATCTGGTGAAGTGCCTCGTTTGTAAGTGTTCATCATATATTTGAAGCAGATATCATAGCAGCTGTTTCTAGAGCTTGTTCAGAAGTTTACCACCATCACTTTACTGGAAGTTTATTGAATACTAGCAGGGACCTATGGAACTGAACACCCTTCCTTTATTTGGGTGGTGTATCGGCAACGAAGCGCTACCTCGCATGCTCCTGGAAGTTTATGTTTACTGACAACAACCTCGCATTGATTTTAGTCATCCACACACTTATTGCCAAAAAAATAATGTTATGAATTTGTTTTATTCAAACGTAAATTGCAGTCACTTATTATATCAATGGTGATTTTAAAATATATAAATTTATTTACAGAAGTGAGACTCATGGAAGAGTAAGGTAGATCTGACAGTGGAACAAACATCAAGGGAATGACCGAGGAAAGAGATGAAGGGTTAGAAGCACTGAAACTAGCAAGTCACTTCATTTGGTTTGGAAAGGTTAATGGTGGTAATAAATATCATGGGTCAGAATTGCAGATGACAAGCGATGGTGGTGCACTGCTTGCTTGAAGCCCTGGAGGGAAGAGTGAGACAGAAAGCCTCTGCAAAGTAGTTTCATAGATGGGAGAAACGAGGTAAATTAAATTTAAAAAAAGAGTTGAGGTGTGTAATCAGCCTGGGTTTTGGAAATTCAACCAGGAGGGGGATATTGGAAAAAACGCATGCATCCTGGATGCAATCGGGATGGTGTGAGGACTGAGAGAAAGCAGAGGGAGCAATATTGGAGAACAAGCGGTTTAAATAAAAACACAACAACCACTGACATGCCTGCAATGTGAAAGCAACAGACCTTGTGCTCGGGCTTCTTCACAGGATATTCCATTCATTTGAGAGCTTTAGATTCCACAGAATCCAGGAGACAGATGTAATGCTGGAGTGCCATAGTGGAGAGCAGTACTCCATTGAGCTATGAACAAAGGCTTTTTAGACTGTGAGTAACTGATTTTCTCAGGAAAGACTTGGATCGACAGAGGATTCCCAATCTGCATCTGGCTTTGGAGGCCAGCTTTACGATCATATGGTCAGTCCAGGAAAAATCATGTTTGATAGTGAGGCCTTGAAGTTCAAGAGGCTGAACCTTTTCCAGTGGATGATGAAGAAAATAAAGAGGTGCCTAGATGGGTTTGTTTGATGATTCATCTAGAGCGATAGGGTCAGACTGTGAAATTGAAGGACATGTTGCATTTATCAGACCAGAGTGAAATTGTTTACAGAGAGAGAGAGAGAGAGAGAGAGAGAGAGAGAGAGAGAGAGAGAGAGAGAGAGAGAGAGAGAGAGAGAGAGAGAGAGGACACACACACACACACACACACACACACACACACACACACACACACACACACACACACACACACACACAGACACACAGACATGTGGCTGCTGTTTTCCTAGCAGAGGGATGGGGGTACTGTACGACACAATGTCGAGTCATCTGAAAAAGGAAGAAAGGGTTTCCAGGTCATTGGAGAGCTTATTAATCAGAGGTCATGAATATAGATACATATATAATATACACTCGGTCCAAAACATTGCCTTGGGGAAGTCCAGTCTCCACTGGGAGAGGGGAGGAGAAGGTTCCATTGATGGCAACACGTTGACTGCATGAGTGGAAGAAGTCAGAAATTCAGGAATGAAGGTGGCCATTTATGCCATTGGTAGAGAGGTTGGCAAGCAAAGCAGGATGCCAGACTGTGTCGAATGCCCAAGATGTGTCCAGGAAGACGAGCCTTACCTGTTGTTTGAGATTGAGGGCATCCATCCATTGCTAAGGGAGGAGCAGAAGCATGTCTATGGTGTAGTGACTAGGATTGAATCCAAACTGATAGTCAGAGATTACACTCATCTTTAGTGAGAATAGTAAAGGCTTGACATCAGAAGCAATGATGGATTCCATGTCTGCTTCTAATTGGAAGCAAGCTCACTGATCTATAGTTTGTAGGGTCTGTCTTTGCACCCTTCCCAAGGATGGGACCCCGTGATGTTAGCTGACTTCAGTGCAGAGGGAAGGTGGCCAATGGAGGACAGACTGAATCGGGCAGATTGAAGGAGCGAGAAACGGCAGAGCAGGATTTGAGAACGTAGGCACGAATGCTATCTCATCCCGTTGCCAAAGCAGGGTCAAGGCTAGACAGAATTTTCTCTATCTTCTCAGGTGAGGACAACAGATTCCAGTATATAGTGGGTATATCAGTGTACGTTGTGGACAGAACACGGTGGGATGGGTGCATGAGATCTGGAGGCAAAGACAGAGTTTAAAGTTTCTGTCTTTTTTTCAGGCAGAATCTGGAATAATGCCGTTTGAGGTGTGGGATGCCATTGAGGGGGAGCATTCACCAGATATTTTAATTGACTTGGCATTACTGTTGAATGCCGATAGAAGCTTTCATTTGCTAATCCTGTGTAGAATTTTATAATCCATCGGTTATTGACTAGAAATAAACTGACAATAAAAAAATGCATCATTGTCCCAGGCCAGGCAGGATGCAGAACTGCTCGCTTTCACTTTGCAATGTGAAGTGGTATACAGGGCACTGGGCAGAGTGTACAGCATCATGCGGCATGCACGGTTTTCAGTCCCGGCACGTAGTGTGCGCTTACTTGTGGCCTGGACGCGCATCACCAGACCACCTGTGCACGTGGACGGCCAAGCCTCAGACATGGCGACGATGCAACATTGTGCCGTGCATGGAAAGTGAGTCATTCATGAACTCCACATGATGCTTTATTGCCCTCACCAAAGGAGAGGGGATTGCATTTGGGTTGCCTACCAAGTTGCCGACTAAGTTGCCTACCAAGTACTCTACCAAGTTGCCGACTAAGTTGCCTACCAAGTACTCTACCAAGTTGCCTACTAAGTTGCCTACCAAGTACTCTACCAAGTTGCCTTCTACTTTGTTCTGTTTTGCCAAGTGTCGCTCCATGAGTGATTTTTCATTTGTCTGTTTCTTTATCTGTTTGTCCGCACAGAATGTGCTAACGTAGGCCACACATGCCACCTGGTGGTAGCCAGTATAAAATGTTCTCTTTTTTTTTTTCAACCGAGTACGTCCACAAAGTATGTTCAATTGGAATGTGAGTACCTGTAAAAGTATGTATGATTTAGAATGTAAGTATATCTATAAAGTATGTACAATTAGAATGTGAGTACCTGTAAAAGTATGTATGATTTAGAATGTAAGTATATCTATAAAGTATGTACAATTAGAATGTGAGTACCTGTAAAAGTATGTATGATTTAGAATGTAAGTATATCTATAAAGTATGTACAATTCGAATGTGAGTACCTGTAAAAGTATGTATGATTTCGAATGTAAGTATATCTATAAAGTATGTACAATTAGAATGTGAGTACCTGTAAAAGTATGTATGATTTAGAATGTAAGTATATCTATAAAGTATGTACAATTCGAATGTGAGTACCTGTAAAAGTATGTATGATTTAGAATGCAAGTATATCTATAAAGTATGTACAATTGGAATGTAAGTATATCTATAAAGTATGTATGATTTAGAATGTAAGTATATCTATAAAATATGTATGATTTAGAATGTAAGTATATCGATAAAGTATGTACAATTGGAATGTAAGTATATCTATAAAGTATGTATGATTTAGAATGTAAGTATATCTATAAAGTATGTATGATTTAGAATGTAAGTATATCGATAAAGTATGTACAATTCGAATGTAAGTATATCTATAAAGTATGTATGATTTAGAATGTAAGTATATCTATAAAGTATGTATGATTTAGAATGTAAGTATATCTATAAAGTATGTACAATTCGAATGTAAGTATATCTATAAAGTATGTACAATTCGAATGAAAGTATATCTATAAAGTATGTACAATTCGAATGTGAGTACCTGTAAAAGTATGGATGATTTAGAATGCAAGTATATCTATAAAGTATGTACAATTATAATGTGAGTACCTGAAAAGTATGTATGATTTAGAATGTAAGTATATCTATAAAGTATGTACAATTCGAATGTAAGTATATCTATAAAGTATGTACAATTCGAATGTAAGTATATCTATAAAGTATGTACAATTCGAATGTAAGTATATCTATAAAGTATGTATGATTTAGAATGTAAGTATATCCATAAAGTATGTACAATTCGAATGTGAGTACCTGTAAAAGTATGTATGATTTAGAATGCAAGTATATCTATAAAGTATGTACAATTCGAATGTGAGTACCTGTGAATGTATGATTTAGAATGTAAGTATATCTATAAAGTATGTACAATTTGAATGTAAGTATATCAATAAAGTAGGTACAATTCGAATGTAAGTATATCTATAAAGTATGTACAATTCAAATGTAAGTATATCTATAAAGTATGTAGAATTCGAATGTGAAAACAGCAATAACATGTACAATTAGAATGTTAGTACGTCTATAGAATTCAGACTATTTAAACCACACAAGACAAGTCTGGGCAAGGGTATGCAATCTTTGATTCGGTGAGGTCAGGTATGGAAGCACGCGCCGAAGCAACACGTCACTGTGTCCACTTTCCGCCGGTACTCCAGGGGCCTCCCTCTGGCCATCCCCCAGACATATGCCTGGCACATCCCCATCTCCTTGAGATGCTGATCAACCTGCTGCAACCATGACTTAAGTCGTTTGCCCATTGGCCTCCTCCACTCATGAGGCTCCCTCGCTGAGAGAATCTGATGAGCAGGATCAGCATCAGGAAAACGAGCCACACGTCCATAAAGACGCAGCTGACGCTCACGGACTATGCAGGTAACAAATCTCATTTGAGTCTCTCTCAGAAAACACTCGTTGGACACAAAGTCCAACCAGCGATAGCCAAGGATTCTCCGAAGAGACCTGGTACCAAATGAGTTGTCTTCATCTCAGATCCTTTGTAAGCCTGGTGTTGGCTTACTGGTTAGGGTGGCTGGCTTAGGATCTTCGGATCCTTAGTTTGAGTCCCACTTGCCACAGAATTAACACCAGGTGGAGTTGACTCAGCATGTCATCCTTCTGAGGTCGGTGAAGTGAGTACAAGTGTACTGGTATCGGGGCACGGCATCATTGGCACAGCTGTGCCCAAACAAAATGATAGCTACCTGGAAGCCAAGCTGCCATATGCAAGAAGAAGAAGAAGATCCTTTGTCAGGGTCCATAGAGCAGGACTGGAAGCACTAAGGACCTGTAGACTCGGACTTTCGTCCTGAATCTTTGATTACCTGTTCTATTTCCATTTGGGTTGATGTTATTGGTCCTCCTATTTGAGCACATTCTCTCATGATGCTGGGATCCCAGATTGAAAATCCCACATATTGTTGATGTGTTTTTCCAATGTCTCCTAATGTCCTTATCCTATATGTACAATGTCCCTCGACACTAACAAAAATTATCTTTTCCATTTTTGCATGCACTGTATTTATTTGATCGAATGAATTAGCACAGGAAAAGTCAGAGTGCACCAATTTCTTGCTCCTAAATTGTCTGTAGCATTGTCTTTGTTCAATTCCTGACAGAATTGGATCCAACTGCAAGCTATCCGACTGATGTTTTGCAGGCAGAGAATCGCAGCCTGAAGTGCATCACCCTTTTAATCGGATGATAAGCTGGCTGTCCCTTCTCAGCATTTTCTTGTGGATGTTAAAGACCCACAGTATTTTTCAAAAAAAAATGTAAACCAATGGGAGTTAGTACCTTGGTCGATTTTTAAATTCCTGCCCTAATCTATTCAGCACTGTAAAAGCGACACAGCCTCACTGAAGTGATGATGTGAGCAGTAAGCATCATGTCTCTGAATCCAGGCCAAATATTAATTTGTTCGATCGATATAGTTCAACATCCAGAGTGTTTTGCATCGCACAATGTTCTCCACTCTTCTTTGGCTGCGACCAAATTTTGGCGATGCACCCTCCAAAATGAAGCAACATTTTTACATATTTTTGAAATGGAGAAGTTTGGTTTCTACCAACAAGCGATTTAATTGACCTAATTGAAATAATAATTAGCTTTCACACTTCTGCAATGGCACAGATGCATTATTTTCACCACTTAGGTTCATACTTTAAGCTTATAGAAATCTCGCTCTTCAATGAGTCAATAACAATATATATTTATTTTTTTTAAACCATACTTTACGAATATTTCAGTTGTATTTAAAATTTTACAGCTAAATATGACTGTCTACCTTCCCATCTCTTTCCCTATGCTTCAGCATCAGACTGCAGAGACAGCAGCCATTATTGCGAGACAGTGCGAAGACTCCTGCTCTGCCAGCTTTCAAGCTATCGTGCCCGTTGCTGCCAGGCATGTCACGGTGCCTAACCCAATTCCTGATGTTTCTGTGTCCGAGACAGCAAGCGCACCAAAAACCTTTTACCCACAAGGCATGCAATGACAAGAATGGTAGAAATCACAGCCGCGCTAACCCTTGGCGTAATTACGGTATTCAAAGAAGAAGACCCAGTGACAATTCCACCAATGGGCACACTGTTCCGATGACCTCAGTTGCCTGAATTTTGCATGATTTTGTCCAAACAGAAAATGCTGTTGCGTCAAAACTTGTCAACACCAACAATTCCAGCTCAAAACAAATACCTGGGCATTGAACAGATTTTCATAGGAATGCCTTTGTTGGGGAAGAGGACTGCATGAGGAGGATGGTTCAGGCTCATTGTGGAGGTTGTTCATAAATCACATGCAGTACAAAGATCTTAGGAAACATCAGCGACACTGATTAGTTGGACATTGGTAGACGTTGGTCAAATGCAGTATGTTGAATGGAATTTGAAGGTAGCATTCCAGCATCATGAGATAAATGCCATCATGGGAGGCCGCAATGGCCCAACTTTCTCCTTGAGAATGTATGTATGTATTACATCCATCAAGCAAAGGTGAAAGGGCATGTGGGTGACTCTTTCACCAACATTTACTGGTACATGGTTGGGCAAAATTACATCAATATTCCGGTTGAAATAGAAAATTTTGTTGCCGTCACAGAGACGTTTTATCCACAGTCTTCAAAAAGTGCCATTCCAACAACCAACTGCATAACATAAGTTTCTTCTCGATTGTTCAAGCCAATTGTATGTTCACCTCCATGACTTATTTTGTGGAACTCTTTGAGGCGATTCACTCTGTCTTACTTTCTGCTTTTCTGTCACCCTCACTGTTTCAATTAAATATGGGGCATCGTTTGAAATTGCCTGCTATACCATCAGTCAGACGAGACTGTCAAAAAAACCCTCATAAAGTGAACATTCAAGATACTGAACAAATAACCAAGACTGAAGAGATTATACTGGGGGTCAGAGGAATCTTTCCCACCTTACTTTACATTACACGATATGCAGCTGTCCAGAGCGCTAGTCGTGGGAATTATCCAAACAGGCAAGGACGTACATCTTCTAAAAGTTAGGCTTTTTACAAGTTTCTGAAAGCTCATGCAGTATCTGTCTCGATCTCTCTCTCTCTCTCGATCTCTCTCTCTCTCTCTCTCTCTCTCTCTCTCTCTCTCTCTCTCTCTCTCTCTCTCTCTCTCTCTCTCGATCTCTCGATCTCTCGATCTCTCGATCTCTCGATCTCTCGATCTCTCGATCTCTCGATCTCTCGATCTCTCGATCTCTCGATCTCTCGATCTCTCTCTCGATCTCTCGATCTCGATCTCTCGATCTCTCGATCTCTCGATCTCTCTCTCGATCTCTCTCTCGATCTCTCTCTCGATCTCTCTCTCGATCTCTCTCTCGATCTCTCTCTCGATCTCTCTCTCGATCTCTCTCTCGATCTCTCTCTCGATCTCTCTCTCGATCTCTCTCTCGATCTCTCTCTCGATCTCTCTCTCGATCTCTCTCTCGATCTCTCTCGATCTCTCTCGATCTCTCTCTCGATCTCTCTCTCTCTCGATCTCTCTCTCTCTCTCGATCTCTCTCTCTCTCGATCTCTCTCTCTCTCTCGATCTCTCTCTCTCTCGATCTCTCTCTCTCTCTCGATCTCTCTCTCTCTCTCTCTCTCTCTCTCTCTCTCTCTCTCTCTCTCTCTCTCTCTCTCTCTCACACACACACACACACACACACACACACACACACACACACACACACACACACACACACACACACACCATGCACTTATTTGTAGACAGACACCGAGCAACTTGACATTGTATAAGCACAGCAGTTTACCTTGGGGGAAGTTATTTGCTGGATTACTTCCTGGGAAGTTACACACTTTTCCAGTGGCACCTTTTGCTCCACAGTCAGCAGGGCATTTTTAGGGAGAAATCTCCCTTCCCAAGGGATGCGAACATGGAGGTTTTATCTGTGCTCTCTGCTCGAAATCGGGAGAATCAAGCCAGGAAGCAGCACATACCATTTTTACAGTCTTTGGAGACCTGCAGACCATGTGGACCTCCCAGACTCGTTGGGAACTCTCTACCACGACACCGTGGAGTTTGGTTGGTGTTGTGCACTGGTATAAACTGTTGTCTGGTACTGTAAATGAGATATTTTCTGATGTGTGGGATATTGTGCTATTGTCTGATTATGAGCTTTGTGCTTATTTGGAAATGCTACACCTTTTCACCGAAATTCCAAATTGGTGCATGATCAGTATCAGCGAAAGTTCGAAGCCACCCCACTTATCTGCTAAACGAGCACACTTGCATTGGATGCAGTTTGTTTTTTTTTTAAGCTATATTACACGATTCCCTGCAAGTTTTATTTCCAAGCACAATATCTAAATCCATGCTGTTTACGGAAAAACAAAAGCTCAATAAAGCAAACTATGCTGTCACATGTTCCAGATTCACTTTTTGCTTTTTACATCTGCCACAGAAGGTGAAGGAGGTTATGTTTTTACCCCTTTCTGTCCGTTTGTTACTTGCAAAATTGATGATTTTTACGGAAATTGGTTAGTCGATTTTGTTATTCTGACTCTGTATGTCTGTCTGTTTATCTGTCTGTTTATCGCCTTCAGGTCACAATTCTAAACTGATCGTCATGAAACTTTACCAAGTTGTAGAGGTAGTCTCAGCTGAGAAGCGGATTGATTTTGAAATAAAAGGACAAAGGTCATCCTGATGTCAAATTTCTAAAACTGTCATTTTTCATCCAATTGACTTCTAATTTGAACAAGATTTGCACATTGAGTCACTGGATTTGGAAACCAACTAATTTTGAGGTCAAAGGTCAACTCAAGGTCAAACTTTTAAAATCATCCATTTTTATCTGAAAAATCATCAATTTCCATCCGATTGACTTGCAAAATTAAACAGCAACTGCATAGTACATCACTGAATTAGGAAACCAACTATTTTTAAGGTCAAAAGATCAAAGGTCAAACTTCTAAAATCATCAATTTTCATCCGATTCACCTGAACTTTAAGATTGTCAATTTTAATCTTAATGAAATGGACAATTTGATGTATCCATGGAAACCTTTGGAGTGGGGAGGGGGATGGGGGGTGGTGGTAGCAGTTTCTTGCTACCTCAAGACAGAAAAACGTAAGTTTCATATACAACCATTTATTCAGTAAAACAAAAGACACTTCTGTGCACAGAAGGAAGGCCTCAGTCTGTCACATCGTTGCAAGCTGAAGACAATTCTACATAGAATATTGAGTGTATATATACAGTTTTACCAGGGTGTGTCTAGATAACACATGGAACTTTGTGAACTTTCAAATTGCAACATAGAAGGATAAATAATTGGTCTGTTTTGGAGCTTGCTTTTCACCCCGGGAAAGGGAGTAAGGGGGAGATATTGTGGGTTCAGATGGTCATCAGATCGATAAGGTTTTGCAAGGTTGTTTACGACTTCAGAGGAATGTGTCTATTCTGCCCTCTCCTCGTTTTCTCAGGATATATTTATTAAATTATTTCTTAAAAGCACTAAACTAAGTTAATTTTTGCATTTTACATTACTAGTGCGGGCCCGTACGTGCAAAAAAAAAAAGAATTGTGACGTCAATCGTGATGTCATAGCACCGTGTCCTGTCATTGGTTTGGTAAATAAATGGCCATAACTTGGGAACCACTTGTCCGATTAATATCAAACCTTGAAAAGGCACATACTCAGGGTCCCAGCAATATTCCTCGCAAGTTTCAATTAGATCGGACCAGTGGTTGTCGAGAAACAGCGGTCACAGACAGACAGACACACAGAAATTGCTGGAATTATAGATAGATTATAAATTGCATTTTTATATTCAATTAATAATTCAGTTTCCACGGTGGGGGGGGGGGGAGTGGATTTTGCAAGTATCTTGTTCTGCATGACATCTTTTTCTTGTTACTTGCAAAATCGAAGATTTTTCAAGTATATTGGTCAGTCGATTTTGTTGTTTGTTGGGTGGTCGCTTGACTACCCTTATTCTCAGGTTTTCCTTCTGTCTGTCTGTCTGTTTGTTTGTATGTAATGGACAGCTCTGGAGGTCAGAGGAGTCAACCGATTTTGATGAAACTTGACTTGTAGGTTCATACCAGGATCGAGTTGTATGGTTTTGAGAACCGTTGCTATGGACGCCACCGTTGCTAGTAACGGGACTGAAATTTTTGAAAAAAATCCAGAAAAAAAAATCGAAAATAAAAAATCGGCTTCCGTGCTTTTATGTGCACTATAATCAACCTCTTTGTCAAAAAATTTCAGCCCAATCCATCAAAAACTGTATGACGACTATGCAATTATATTACTATTTGCTTTCACCCCAACGTTCGTGTTGGGATTCCCTCACATAGTGTTTGGGAATTGAACACAAATGATGAATGGACAGTTGCTCGTCATGTTCCTATATGGAACAACGAACGGCAAAAATGTCATCTGATGTGTTCTCTTATCTACATATTTCAAATTCGCCTTCGTCTAGCGACCACCCATATCGCCTTCCGGCTTGTCTGTTGGTCTGTCTGTTTGTCACCTCCAGGGCATAATTTTAAACCGATCTTCACGAAACTTCACCACATGGTAGAGTTTGTCAAAAGGAAGAAGCCTGTTGTTTTTGAGGTCAAAAGGTCAACAACTTAGGTGAGATTTCTGAAATCCTCAATTTTCATCCGATTCACTTGAAATTTAAAGAGGATTTATATTTAAGGTCACTGGATTCAACGAGCCAATTGGTTTTGAGGTCAACATGGACTAAAATGTCCACATGGGCCCAAGGTCAACAACTGAGGTGGTATTTCTAAAATCCCAGTTTTCATCCGATTGACTTGAAATTTGAAGAGGATTTATACTTCAGGTCATTGAATTCAATCACCAATTATTATGGAGTTCCACATCGGCCAAAAGGTCAACATAGGCCAAAATATCAAAATTGTCAATTTTCATCCGATTCACTTGAAATTTGAAGAGGAATTGCTTGTTTCGTCATTTTATTAAACCAGCAATTATTTTTTAGGTCAAATTTGTTGTTTGGATTTTGCAAGTTCTTCTTCTTGTTTGTTTGTTGGTCTGTCTGTGTGCAGGATATCTCTAAAAGTTGCAGATGGATTCAGATTAAATTTGGTGGACAGATCGGGTGTGTGACAAGGACGAACTGATTAGATTTTGGTGAAGATCTGGATCTGGATCCGGCTTGTAGAATTTTTTTAGTGATTCTTCACCATTTAAGGTCACTGGATTCAACTCTTTTTTTTTTTTCTTCTTCCTCTCTCTCTCTCTCTCTCTCTCTCTCTCTCTCTCTCTCTCTCTCTCTCTCTCTCTCTCTCTCTCTCTCTCTCTCTCTCTCTCTCTCCAAAGCATTGTGAACGGATCTGGACGAAAGTTGGTGGACACGTCGGGTGTGTGACAAGGAAGAGTTGATTTGATTTTGGTGAAGATCCAAATCTGGATCAGGATATGAGAATTATTTGATTTTTCAAGTGATTCTTCACCATTGAGCCAAAAACGATATGTAGCATGATATTTTAAAAAAATGTATTGTGCCCGGTATGTTCTCGTGGATCAGACATTGCGGTGCGGAGGTAAGCACTCTTCCGAGTGGCCTTATCATTCAGTACGCATTCTATCATTTATAGTAAATATTGTATCGCAAAATCACCATGAAACATTCGAGAGACAAAGTGCCGTTTCTTTATCATCACTTGGTTTTCACAACTATATGGGTGCAAAGAAAGACTTCAGAAGAATGGACAGTGATAGGATGGGGGCCACAGCATTCGTGTAAAGGAGAGAGTAGGGATGGTAGTTTGGCAGGAATCTTTCACTCAAAGTGTATTTAATGGATAGAATGATTTCCTTGAATTGGTAGTGGCAGCAGAAACAGAAGATAGGTTTTTACATTTATGTTAGATATGTACTTAGAAACATTGGGATAGATGGATATTTGCAGGACTGATAGGTAGCTGAGATATACACTCAGTGTACAAAACATTAGGAACACCTGCTGTTTCCATGAAAGAGACTGATGAGGTGAATCCAGGTGAAAACCATGATCCCTTGTTGATTGCATAAGGTAAATCCACTTCGGTCAGTGTAGATGAAGGGTAGGAGACAGGTTAAAGAAGGACTTCTAAGCCTTAAGACAATTGAAACATGGATTGTGAATGTGTACCATTCAGATGGTGAATGGACAAGACAAAAGATTTCAGTGCTTTGAACAGTGTATGGTAGTAGGTGCCAGGTACACCAGTTTGAGTGTGTCAAGAACTGCAGCGCTGCTGGGTTTTTTACACTCAACAGTTTCCTGTGTGTATCAAGAATGGTCCACCACCAAAAGGACATCCAGCCAGCGGCAGGCCAGTGGTCGAAAACGGCTCATTGATGACAGAGGCCAAAGGAGGCCAACACAAACTGTGCAGAGCAACAGACAGGCTACAGTTTGTCAACTGATAGTCCAGTACAAACATTGGTGCCGAAAGACCCATAAAAGAATGCCCAACTCATCGTACCTTGACATAAATGGGGTATGGCAGCCGATGACCGTACAGAGTTCCACTTCTTTCAGGAAAAAAACAAGAACCTGCGGTTGCAGTGGGCTCGGGAATGAAAACACCGGCCACTGGAGGATCGGAAAAACATTGCCTGGTCTGATGAATCCAGATTCCTGCTATTTCACGCTGATGGGAGGACTATGGTATGGAGGAAACCACATGAATACATGCATCCATCTTGCCGTGTGTCAACATTGCAGGCTGGTGTTAGTGGTGTGATGGTGTGGGGTGTGTTTTCATGGTACACATTGGACCCCTTGATAAAAGTGGAGCAACATTTTATTGCCACAGGATATCTGAACATCATTACCAATCAGGTGCATCCCTTCATGACAGCAGTGTATCCATCTGCGAATGGACTTCTTCAGCGGGATAATGCCTCATGTCACAAGGCTCGGATTGTCCAGGAATGGTTCCACGAACATGACAGTGAATTAAATTTACTGCAGTGGCCTTCCCAGTCACCAAATCTCAATCCAATAGAGCATCTGTGGGATGAGATGTAACAAGCTTTTCGGAGTAGTGATCCACTACCAGCCAACTTGACACAACTGTTGCTTTGCCACATCAAACCTTCTGACTCTGGCAGGTGGAGACTTCTGAAGATGACTTTCCTGCCATCTTGATCTTCACACAAAGTAGATGATGGTCTGGATTACACTTTGCTCCTCCCTTTAAAGTAACATGTAGGTATCCTTCAGGTGCATACTGTTATTGTCAACGCAGTGCCACTGCTTTGACTTAGGATGTTGCCATGTCTGTTTACATATCTCCTTTTTCTTGAAAAACTATTACAAACTGTGCTAGCCCCATTAGCGATCCTTCTCCATATCATTGATGTCACCATATCCATGTGGGCATTGCACTCCATCCCATGGGTCATCAACACCTACTGAGACCCAACAGGGGCATTGATATCTTCAAGGAGGATGTAACATTCATTGGAGATGTAGAGTATTGCCACCTGTGCTTGTTCAAGGTCCTGGAAGAAGTCTTCCTTCATCGTTTTCCTGGCTGCTCGTGTTGGTACTTCTCATGACAACACATGGAGGTGATCAGACTTCTGTTTTCCCATTTACAGAAGAGCAGACACCAATCTCAGGCCCCACACTTTGCAATGTTCTCCTGTTTCTATGCCGCTATCCACTTCTCTACAAGTGATATGGACAAGGGCCAGTAAGCACGATAGCCACCCCCTCTCCCCAATAACCTGGCTCACCTTGCCCTGGCACGGGTCTGCCTCTCAATAGTATCACTCAATCACAAACCCAATACACAGTATTCCCAAACCACTTGGTTTCCTGTAATGGGGCCACCTCTACCATATAATCTGTCAAGCTCACTGAGTCTACTCTCTGATCTTCAACTTGTATTGTGTTTGCACCTCGTCTTGCTGTTTCAACCAACCCGTCAACATTTAGTAACGATCTAACATTCCATGAACCCAGTCGCCATGACACTTTATCTTTGCTTTAATGTGCACAATCTGAACAAACCTGGGAGGTGAGCAAAACTTCTGCAAGAGAACTTACAAGGCATGAAACGAGTGACGGCATCGAGCACCCTCTTGTGTTCGTCTTCTCAGCAGATTTCACTAGGAATACTGTAACCACATTAGCCAGACAGCATCCATTCCCCCAGTCACCACGATGAAGAGGGTTGGACTTATGACTAATCCCAAAGCCACGGCACACACACACACACACACACACACACACACACACACACACACACACACACACACACACACACACTCACCCTACTTTCAGTTGGGTAAAGTTCAGTGCTGTGTTTAGGATAAGATTGTGGTTTATTTTGGTTTTAGTTGTCTGGATTGTTTCACGTAATAACTTTTTGTCCCCCACCACTCCGACAAGGTCTGAGATGGGAAATTAAAATGAGCTCCGACCATCCGACGGACCGATCATCCGTCCATGTACTTTTGTATACATGATATTTCAAAAAAACGTTGACCATTTAGCTTTCATAGACATATACATATATATATATATATATATATATATATAATTATATATTATATATGTATTATATATATGATATATATATATATACAGTATGTATATATATATAATTCAAATTTCTCATACAACCCAAAAGGTGGGATACCTGGAGTATCAGTTCCTTGTTATTATTGTAATAAAAACACTGTTTTGTCCCGAGGCTTTGTGGCACGGTCATCCCATGTGCTAACTTAGTTAATCAAGTCATGAGTTAGCTCCGTGCTTAGGAACATGATGTCTACCTTGGGGAGTGTGGCGTCACTGTGACCACCTTAGGATATGTGACTCAGGCCTCCATTGTTCTGCAAATCGTCTCTCCTTGACAAAATTAATTTTGGATCATTTTGGTGCTCGATGCTGGTATGCCTGAGGGCTGATATACACTTGTTGCCAACATTGCAAAGTGAAGTTAGGTTGCCTTCTATAAACACATTACTGATGTGTGATAGTCTGATAGAATAGGCAACTCAAACACCAGAGAAGGAATTCACAGCCACAGAGGATCTCTGATTTTGAACATCCAAAGTGCAATCCTGGAACAGTGTTCACCCACAAGCCGGCTTGACACTGGACTCTAGGCACTTGGCATGTTTGTTAACAATAGTCTCCTTTATAAGTTGTGCACCACGATTACCTTGACAGGTGAAAGGCGAGTCAGGACTCTCAAAATGACTCCACAAGTGCAGCCACGTTGAATGTGTTACATTTATTGAATTCTTCACACGACCATGTGCACATCACAAAAGGAAGTACTGTGCAGTACAGCAGTTAGCTGAATAATTTAAAAGTGTTCAGGTTTTCACCCAATTGCCACTTAAAAACATGCAATTGGGAAAATGTTCTGAAATGACAATGTTTAAATTCAGTTACTTTTAATGGTGAGATTACGTGCTATGCTGCTACAAAATTAGATTTCTTTAAATAAACAAAATGCTAATCATGGTCGAGGTGTGATGTAAATGAACGATAACGAGCCTCACCCCAAGACAAATAGGTTGCATTTCGAGAGCTTGAACAAGGGAGAGAGGGAGTGGGGGAGAAAAGGAAAGGTGGGGAGTGGAGAACAGGGGTCAAGGGGAAGGGTTCAATCCGATGAAGGGTTAACACCCAAAACATCAGCTTTACTTTGCTTCCCATGGACGTTTTTATTCCTCTGTCGAAAGCACTGGGTAGAGCGCACACCTCCGCCAGACTGAGAACAGTTCATGTTTTGTATCCCACTGTTAGGTCGGACCTGAAACAAAATCTAATCAGCTTATTCTTGTCACCTACCCAGGTCATCCACCAAGTGTTGTGTTAATCCATCCACAACATTTTGAAATGTCATTCTATAAATTCAGTATATCATATAACATTTTTGGCCATATCTCTCAATGGTGAAGAATCACTTAAAAAATAGAGTATCTGGATCCAGACCTTCAAAATCGAATCAATTCTTCCATGTCGCACACCCAACCTGTCCACAAAGTTTCGTCCGAATCTGTCCATAACTTTTTGAGATATCCTGCTCACAAACAAACAAACAAGAATGATGTCGTACAAAGCACGGTACTTGTGAAATCCAGAAAACAAATTTGACCTTAAAAAAAAAAATAGTTAGTGGATGAATTAAATGACCAAATATGCAAATCCTCTTCAAATTTCAAGTCAATCGGATGGAAATTGACAATTTTAGAAGAAACCTTTTTTGGCCGATGTTGACCTCAAAAATAATTTGTGGTTGAATTCAGTAATCGGAGATGCAAATCCTGTTCAAATTTCTAGTTAATCGGATGAAAATTGAGGATTTTAGAAATTCAACAATATTGTTGACCTTTGGCTTATGTTGACCTTTTGACCTCAAAAACAACAGGCTTCTTGCTTATGATGAGCTCTACCACGTGGTGAAGTTTCATGAAGATCAGTTTAAAAGTGTGACCTGAAGGCGATTGACATACAAACAAACAGACAGTCAGAATAACGCACAAGACCAACCAATATACTTGAAAAATCTTCGATTTTCACAAGTAACAAAAAAATGTCATGCATAGCACCATATTTGCAAAATCCAAAAAAAAAAAAAACAAAGCAATAGATGCCATGGAATCAGCAATTTTGCAACTTTGAAAATTTTACCTGTCAAGTGTTTTACATTCTTGATTGTTATGCATAACTAATTTGGCTGATACATTTTTTGAAAAGTGGCCTAATAGGTGTTCTATGTGCTTTGGATGGCTTTGACCTTTGACCAATTTTAACCAAATTTTCCTCACATACACAACACATAGGTAGGTTACAGTACAAATAAGCAATGTAAGTTTCAATATTATGTCTTGAAAAATGATTGAGGTATGGGAATAATAAATTCATTAAAAAATTCCATTTGATGAAAATGGGGTGAAATTGTTGTCATGGACATGGCAAAACAGCTAAATTGATCGTTCTGATTTTTGGTGAACCAATTCTGTGACTGAATATGCAAATCATGATCAAATATCAAGTTAATGATTTTATGTGGCCTTGAACTTTGGTGTTTTGACCTCAAACAATAGGCTTCATGTGTGGTGTTGGCTTAATGATTAGAATGGTTAGGGTGGTGGGCTTGGGATCCTTGGAGCCTGAGTTCAAATCCCACTTGGCTGTTGAATTAATACCAGGTGGGGTTGACTCTGCCTGTCATCCTTCCGAGGTCGGCAAAATGAGTGCCAGCATGCTGGTATACTGTGTCGGAGTGGCGACCCGTCCAGGATTGTGCCCAATAGCCAAGGAGACTGCTTAGGCAGCACCAGCGCTCTGTACAGAGTATGGTCCCATTGGATGGATGGATGGATGGATGGATATACAGACAGACAGAATGAAAAAATCACTCATAGAGTGACATGTGGCAAAACGGAACGGCACTCGGTAGAGCGCATACCTCCACCAGGCTGAACAGTTTACATTTTGTATCCTACTGATAGGTCGGATCAGAATCCAGACCTTAACTAAAATCGAATCGGCTTGTTCTTGTCACCTAACCAACTCATCTACCTTGTTTAGTCATAGCTCATCCACAACTTTTTAAGATATCATGCCATGCATCGTTTTTGGCCCCATCTCTCAATGGTGAAGAATCACTTGAAAAATTTTCTAATCTGGATCCACATTTAGATATTCATCAAAATCAATCAATTTGTCCTTGTCACACACCCAACATATCCACTATGTTTCATCCGAATCCATCCTCAACTTTTTGAGATACTGTATCATGCAACATCGTTTTAGCCCCATCTCTCAGAATCACTTAAATATTAAATAAACATTTTTTTTCCGGATTTGGATATTCACCAAAATTCAATCGATTTGTCCATGTCACAAAAACCCAACCTGTCCACAAATTTTCGTTCGAATCCATCCATAACCTTTTGAGATATTGCGCTCTTCTTTATCGTTTTTGGCCCTGTCTCTCAATGGTGGAGAATCATTTTTAAAATTTCTCAGATCCGGATCTTGATTCAGATATTCACGAAAGTTAAGCGTTGCTGTCTTTGGACAGTCACCTACATACACAAATTTTTTTGAGAACATTTCCTTGAAAACTGTGGCCAAAAATCGTGTGACAAACAGACAGACAAACGTTAGAAACCAACATACTTGGCGAAAAAAAATTTAGCCAAGTAATACCAGACCAGACCAACCAATATAATGTACTTGCGAATCTTTGAATTCGCAGGTAACAAACAGACAAACAGGGTTGAATACATAACTCCCGTCCACCTTCGGTGGTGGAAATACAGTCATTACCTCTCCAGGTTTTAAAGGTGTCATGGTGTTTCTGATAATCTGATATCATGGAAAGATGTAATATATAAGCGAATGATTTGAGGATGTCCAATCCAAGGAAAACTTGCAAAAATTGCACAAGTCAAAACATCCTTCAGAGTGGGCTTGCATCAGTCTCATAACGAAGTAATCCTCTAACTGCCATCTTGTGATGATTATAGAAGTTACTTCAGATGCTGTCGTACTTTGCGCAACACACTTTTATATGCAGGATTTGTGTCACCTCTGTGAAATATCAAGAAGCCCTTGCAATGTTGAGTGCTATTGTCCAGGTACCAAGCGACTTTGGTTGCGATGTCAAAGTATGATGGATGGCACAGTATGAGACAGCTTTTCCATTGTCTTTAAAATGCAACAATGGGCTCGGGCTCGGCCACAATAGGCTTTAGCTGTGGACCAATATTACTGCAGGGATTTTAATGCCTTTCAGTTCACCTCGGCAAATGATCGTCACATTTACTCTTTTGCAGCAGTTAGTTTCCAAACAAAACAGTTAATCAACAGATAACAAGAAATCAACCTCAGACGAGTCTTTTAAATGAATTATACTGTCGAAAGTACTTTTCAGATGAAGCTTCGGATAATATTTTGCCATTTAAAACAAAACATCACTTTGGATTTAAAATATATTGATGAACCGTGGGTAGGGTGGATACATGGTCAGATCTTCCAGCCGGAGGGTCACCAGTTTAGCGACGGATGGTACTCAGAGGTCATACGCCATCTGCTGGGAAAGCCGAACAGATAGATCTTTACTTCGGTTTCCGACATACAGAACCTCCAATGAGATCTGTCGCCGACATCCGGTTCATCATCCTAAAGGATGGAGAACCGAGCAATGACCAATTTGAACCGTTGAATTTTATAACCTCCGAACGACCTACCGAGGCTTTAATATCAAGACAATTTATAATTCCTGAGGTCTCACTCACCGTCATGTCGTTAATTATTGTTTCAAACTCGAATCGCTCACCAGGCTGACACACCAGTGAGAAAACAGAATTTACTAGAACTGAATTCAGCGGAAACGGGCTTGAACTCAGGACCCTAGGATCCCAAACCACCACCCTAACCACTAAGTCAACACCGCGTTATAGCCGCTGACACACACACACATTTGGAATGCTTGCTTGAAGTTAAGCCACAATGGGCTTTAGCTCATAAATGTGTCCAAAGGAATATTCTCAAACAAATGATGCATTTCATCACATGCCTGACCTTTCGAGCTGTTCCATTATATATAAAAATGTTGCACCTCTGACTTATTCAATGTGTTTTCTGCTCTTATTTATTGGAATGGTGACTCTTCGGATGCTCTCACAGCTTCTGCCTAATTTTTGTTCGACAAATGATTTCACTTTCAGTGGTCGATAAGATTGTTTAACACTCAACTGAAAGAAATGGGGAGAAAACTGATGATTTTTTTTTTTGGATGATTTTAGAATCCTCGGGGCGTTAAAATGGCCTGTGTGCCATGGGTCGGACAACACCTTTGGGCATCCTCATGGCTTATTCTTGAATTTTATTTGACATATGATATCATTTTAAGTCACTAAGGCGGCTTAACACTCGACTGAAGTAATTTGGGAGAGAATCCCATGATTTTTGGGTGATGTTTGTCTTTATTGCATTTTTCACCTGTTACGTGCGGCCTCCAAGCCTCGGAACGAGTGTCCCTTGAGTACTCGAAGGGGAGCACGGCAGACAATTAAAACGATAACTTTGAACTTTTCTGTCAATTGACAAGCAGGTGACAACCAGTGCATGACATAAAACAGAAGGAACTTTAAAATGCAATTTATTTATACCCACTGTTAAAATGCACTTATGCTATTCAATAATAATTCAATCACGTTTCAATCAATAATTCAGCATCAACCCTCAGTAACTGTAAAATTCCACAAAGGAAACACAAATCACGTTCAATGATTTTTTAAACTTCACCGAAGTTTCACACATATATTTAAATTCAGTTTCAAAACTTCACAATTCTTAGTAAGGCAATTTCCACCCTGAGAGAAAGCAACTTTACATTCATGTTTTAATAGACCCCTTTTATAGGATACGTGCCGCAAATCAAAGTCAGAATCTTGCATTGTCCGAACTTGCAATTGGTGAACTTTGCTGTGTCAAAACGAACATGCAGATGAACCTTGCAGTGTTGAAGCGAACACGCAAATGAACCCGGTCAACCTTGTGTCTGGGGAATGTGAGCTCCGTGGGAATTATCTCACCGTATAGAATCTCAATACAACCCTGGTCAAACCGTGAGAAGGAGTGGGGAGGAGGGACGATCTTGATGTGAGCTGCGCAGAGAAGCTGTCAGTGGGGGATGTCAACGTGATGTTGTTTTGCAGCCCGAGTGCTGCGTTGGCTCCTCGTGAGCACAACCAGTCTGTCAGCAGGAGTGGATGTGAACACTGGCAAGATGCACTGGATCACAATCAGGTCAGTGGTCAACCTGCGCCCAATGATACAAGGCTCATGATGCCGTCGCAGCCTGTCCTTGCTGTGCACCGTTCGATTGGCCCTTGCTTGGCAACACGAACGTGTCTGCAATCTTCCGCTCCAAAGCTCCTTGCGCTGTTGGAACTGGATCTCTGGTTCACCTCCAAAACCTCCTCCGTGTCGCTTCTCCCGAATGCTCATCGCTTCATCTTTTATGTAAACCACGCAATGTCAATCCCGAAGCAAGGTGACATACAGTCTGAAGTCAAAGATTGACCAAAGCTTGACCACTGGTTCAGAGCATTGCTCTTCCATAACAAATCTTTCACCCAGTCCAGTTCTCCCCAATGTAGGATTGAAGCTCTCATGTTAAACATTGTAGCCTCAACAAAAGTCATCTTCAAAGTTCTGTTGGTAATCCATCTCGATGTCACTGCCACTGACACACTCAGTCGTCTGTGCACGTATCCTTTTCCCCCAATACGTATCATATTTATTTAATTCATTGCAACTCCAGTTTCCTTTCTCACAGTTACAATCAGAACCATGTAATGCAAGTTGTCTTTAACACAAAACTTAACATATCCATTTATATAGGATTTACTAATCCATAACACACCTCAGACTTTGCATGTTGGGGAAAGGCCACGCTGACCTTGGACGCTTTTGAACGCCCTCATGGCTAATTCTTCATTTCTATTTGACATGTGATATCATTTTTGACAATTGCCTGTGATTGGGATTGTGTATAAGGACAAAGTTCGCTGGTTCATAAATGGGAAAAGAATCTTCATATTTCAATGCAATGCAATCCCACTTCAATGGAACCCCAAGCCCCCCCCCCTCCCCACGGATAAACCCCATAACACATGTACAAGTAATTATTAATTTATTTGGTAGGATATGAAGCACAAACCAGACGAGGCCCATGGCCTCAGCCATGCTATCCAGAACACCTGCCACAGGGGTGACCGCCCCAGGAGAACCATTGCCACCCATAAGATTAGCCACCTATATACGAGGAGTAGCGACATGGTGCATCCCCAAATTTGTGGTCAGGTGGGTCATGGACGCCATTTTGTATCCATCGATAGCTCATTGAATGAGCACATGATAGCTCATCATTTTTAAAATGAAAGGATGCTGTGCCATTGGATGCACTAATCAATCAGAGAAGGATTTCAAAATGTGTACATTCCCTGCAAATGCTGGAAGGAAGAAAATTTGGGAAAATAAAGTTATTCGTCCGAGATGGGAACCGACTTCGGAGTCGTTTCTGTGCCAGCTAAGTTGTAGTCTTTGTGTGTGTGGTTGTGTAGTTATATTGTAGTTGGCAGTTGGGTATAACTCATAAAAATACATAAATCATCATTGAAACATCTATTCTTTTGATCGTTTATGACATACCAAGAATATCCTGGCAAAATTGCTTATGAGTAAACACGCTTGTGTGTCTGCAACGCAAGTTTGTGACTTGCAAGTTCGAAGATTTTTCATTTGAATTGGTCAATCGATTTTGTTATTCTGTCTGTCTGTTTGTCGCCTACAGGTCACAATTTTCAACCGATCTTCACTAAACTTCACCACGTGGTAGGGTTTGGCATAAGGAAGAAGCCTATTGTTTTTGAGGTCGAAAGGAAAGGTCTTGGGAGATATTTATAAAATCCTCAATTTTCATTTGAAATTTGAAGAGGATTTGAATATTTGGTCATTGAATTCAACCACCAATTATTTTTGAGGTCAAATTTGTTGTATGGATTTTGCAAGTATCATGCTCTGCACGACGTCTTATTGTTTGTATATTTATTTAGTTGAATTTAATAGTCGAAGTGTTGCAGTTAACATTGGTTAACAACATGGTATGGTCCATGACATGGTTAATTCCAAATAATTTGGGATCCATTTGCCTTTGCTTAAAGCAAAACAGTATAGAGTCATTCTACCTCATATGGTGGTTGCCTCCCAGTTGAGGCCTCCCAGTTGACCCCCTCAGATTTACTTTAAACTTTCATAAAATAGTTCCCATGTATCAAAATGAAGTTGCGTAAAATTTTAGGTCCATAGATGCGGTCAACTCCGAGATATTGAGGGTTGAAAATGTGGTTGTGGCCCTATTTTTATGGTCTTTGCGAGCATCACAAAATGAACGGCTGCTTTTAAACTCCCACAACTTTTTAAATATTAATGCTAGAGCCTTGAAATTTTCAGAGATTATTCTTCTATAACTGCTCTGTAAGAAACAAACATAAAACGGAGTATTACCTCTATTAATTTTTATGACCTGATCAGTTGAAATCCAGAAAAAAAATGTTGGTTTTGTATGAAGACCCAACTTTGAGACCCCATATATTTTTATTGACCCATCCCAGAAGCTTGAATTTTTTCAAGTAATAACTGTATGGTAGTATTATTCAAATACATGTTTACTTTTCTTAATCAGTCATATATAATACAGTCATGATCCCTCAAAAATTGAAAATTTTCATTTTTCCCTGAAATTCAGGTGAGGATTGCAAATATATGACAAGGTATACCACTTCAAATTGTTCACCATTGGAAAGAGCATATTCAAGTTTACTAAAGTGTCAAATATCACAGTGGTATATTTAAAAAATATACATATTTTCTATTTTTTTAAAAACTGTTTACACAGTCCTGAATACATGAAGTGTGTGCATGGTGTGGGCACCATGGTAATCATGAATGATTAGTTCTATGATTCAAATGAATAATACAAAAATATATCACATACTGCAATAACAATGCAATAAAACATTTAATGTAAATGATTTGAATCGGTCCTTGATCTGCTTTTCCAAGTCAGGTGCGAGCTTGTACTGCCTCCCAGTTGACGTTAGGGGAGCATCAATAACTTTCATTACATGGACCAAAGGAACCCAATAAATGTTCTCCCTTGAATGTAACTATATACACTGCTGACATCAGCAGATCAGCCACTATTCCTGAGTTCTATTTTTAGCCCCAGCCAGATGAGTTAAGCTCTTGCTATTTACAAATGAGAAACAAAGAATTACAAATTCAAATTTCAAAGTAAAGTGTTCATGGTATCCTAATAGCAGATGATATGTATGTACATTGTATATACATGTACTACACATATGTACTACATGTAAAAGGACTGTTCATTAAATAGCACACACAACGCGCACAGCACTGGCAGAACATCATTTATTCAAATATTTTAAAAATATTGACAGAAACATTATACCACTTTGATATATGACACTTTTCTAAACTTGAATATGCTCTTTCCAATGGTGGACAATTTGAAGTGGTATACCTTGTCATATATTTGCAATCCTCACCTGAATTTCGGGGGAAAATGAAAATTTTCAATTTTGAGGGATCATGACTGTATTATATATGACTGATTAAGAAAAGTAAACATGTATTTGAATATTACCACCATACAGTTATTACCTGAAAAAATTCAAGCTTCTGGGATGGGTCAATAAAAATATATGGGGTCTCAAAGTTGGGTCTTCATACAAAACCAACATATTTTTATGGATTTCAACTGATCAGGTCATAAAAATTAATAGAGGTATACTCCATTTTGTTTTTTTCAATAAAAATTAATAGAGGTATACACCTCATCACAGCTCATTCTTCAGTGAAAATATTTTCCTGCCCAAAACCCCCAGGCAGGCCGACCAGGTGCCCAGTATTTTATGGGATCGTCCCATTTTTTACCCCAACATCCTGCATCCCGTTTCAAACTTTCCTGGGATGCTACTTGTCCTGTTTTTTTTTTTAGTACAATGAAGAATATTTGAGAAAGGAAAGGCAGAAGGCAGCACGCAGCACAGGCATGTTTGCCTCCATTATGGCAACAGGATACCATCAATAAGGCCGAGCAGCAGTCGGAAACCCTGCAATGACGTCACAGGAGTGATGTAACAATTGCTCAATACGTTCAATTGCTTTCATTTTGTATTATTTGCAAATGAGATTAAGTGTTTGTGGTAAAAGTGATGATGGAATACAGTCATAACTGGAATGGCACTCAGTGGAGCACATACATCCTCCAGGTTGAACAGTTTACGTGTTGCATCCCATTGATTGGCCAGACCTGATTCCAGACCTGAACCAAAATCTTAATCATCTTGTTCTGGTCACCGATCCAACTCATCCAGTAAGTTTTGAAATATCTTGCTGTATATCGTTTTTTGCCCAATCTCTCGACGATGAAGAATCACTTTAAAACATTAAAATAAAATTAACATGAGATCAGCATTGGCCTAAAGGCCAATTTGAGCCAATTTGGGCCAAATTTTCTAAAATCCTCAATTTTCAACCGATTGACTTGAAATTTTAAGACCATTTGCATGTCAGGTCACGGAATTCAACCACCTATTAATTTTGAGGTAAACATAGGTCAAAAGGTTAACATAGACCAAAAGGTCAACATAGGCCAGATTTCTAAAATCCTCAATTTTAATCCAATTAACTTGAAATTTGAAGAGCATTTGCAGATCAGGTCAGTGAATTAAACCACCGACTAATTTTGAGGTAATCATAGGCCAAAAGGTCTATTTTTAGAAAATCCTCAATTTTCATCTGATTGACTTGAAATTTGAAGAGGATTTTCATATCAGGTCACTGAATTCAACCACCAATTAATTTTAAGGTCAAAAGGTCAACACTGGCCAAATTACTAAAATTGATAGATAGGGCCAAAACTAAATATATCACTACATCTCAACAAGTTGTGGATGAGTTATGACAAAACAAGGTGGATGTGAGTTGAATAGGTGACGCGAACAAGCAGATTGGATTTTGGTTCGGATCCAGCCCATTAGTGGGATACAAAACGTGAACTGTTCCACCTGGCAGAGGTAAGGGCTCTACTGAGTGCCATTCTACTTTGTGATGTTTTGCCAAGTTGTCAATCTCTGAGTGATTTTTCATTTGTGTGTTTGTCTGTCTGTCTGTTTGTGTGCAGGATATCTCAAAAATTTGTGGACAGATTCGGATGAAACTTGGTGGACAGGTTTGGTGTGTGACAAGGAAGAATTGATTCAATTTTGGTGAAGATCTGGATCTGACTTCTAGAATTTTTTCAGTGATTCTTCACCATTGAGAGATAGTACTAAACTGATATATCGCACGATATCTCAAAAAGTTGTGGATGGATTCGGACAAAACTTGGTGGACATGTTGGGTGTGCGACAAGGAAGAATTGATTCAATTTTGGTGAAGATCTGGATCTGATTTCTAGAATTTTTTCAGTGATTCTTCACCATTGAGAGATAGTACTAAACTGATATATCACACGATATCTCAAAAAGTTGTGGATGGATTCGGACAAAACTTGGTGGACATGTTGGGTGTGCGACAAGGAAGAATTGATTTGATTTTGGTGAAGATCCAGATACGAAAATTATTTAGTTTTTAAAGTGATTCTTCACCATTGAGAGATAGGGCCAAACACGATATAGTACTGTTTTGCAGAATATTTTAAAAATGTATTCAGCCCGATATGGTCTTGTGGATTAGGCATTACGTAGCGGAGGTATGCACTCGACTGAGTGCCCTTCTAGTTTTGATCTTGTGTTGATAAGTTAGTGTGGTGTTGATGTGGTGCAGACATGATGCGCTGAATAGTCTCCACCTGTGTCTAATTTGCTTGTGTGTGTTGCCCAGTGGGTACCCGACACTGCCGGTGGGTACCCGACACTGCCCGGTGGGTACCCGACATGCCCCATGGGTACCTGACACTCCCCGGTAGGTACCCGACACTACCCGGTGGGTACCCGACACTGTCCGGTGGGTACCCGACATGCCCGGTGGGTACCTGACACTGCCCGGTGGGTACCCGACATGCCCGGTGGGTACCCGACATGCCCGGTG
>NC_140963.1:55469236-55581736 GCF_056783735.1 Eptatretus burgeri | reverse complement strand
AATGTCGGGATCCAACCGCACTACATCCACTGCCTTTTCCTCATCCACCCAATCAGACACTGCTTCATAGAACTCTAATAGATTTGTTCGACAGGAACTACCTTTGGTAAACCCATGCTGACTACCTTTAATTGGTTCGTATTTATTTAAATGTGTCCATATCTGCTGCCTAATTAACGTCTCCAACATCTTCCCTATGACTGAAGTCAAACTAACAGGTCTATAGTTTATTGCTATAGTTCTATAGTTTACCGGATCCTTTATTAAATAACTTAATTTGCTCATCTGGAACCCGTCCTAACTCCACTATGCTGTTAAAGATATTAGTTAACGTCTCGCTAATCTTCTCTGCCACCTTCTCATTGGTATTTATATCTGGCCTCAAAACTTTGTCATCCCTTAGTTTCTCCAGTTGTTTCTTTACTTCCTCCACTCTCATTTGGTTTCTCTCAAAAAGCCCTTGCTCACCCCCGAGATAAATACTCTCAGCGAATGGAAGTCCATCCATCCATCCATCGGGACCATACTATGTACAGAGAGTCGGTGCTGCCGAAGCAGACTCCTGGGCTATTGGGCACAATCCTATACAGGTCACCACTCCAACACTGCATACTCGAATGGCTCAATCGTCCCAGCAAGCTGGTACTCATTTTGCCAACCTCGGAAGAATAACAGGCTTAGTCAACCCCACCTGGTATTAATTCAACGGCAGAGCGGGATTTGAACTCAGATCCCAAGCCAACACCAGGCATAATGGAAGTCCCTTTGACTGTTATTGTGTAAAAGTGGAAGCAAAAAAAAACTTTAGCACTACCAACAATCCTGTGCTATTCCTGAAGGTGCCCACACCTGTCTTTACCTTCTCTTTATCCCTTGTACACTTAAAGTAATGTCTGCCTCTTATGTTTAATATTTTTGGCCATGTCCTTTCCATGTTCCCTTTTGGCCTGCTGAGTTATTTTTCTTAACTAGTCTGTTTCTTCCTCTACCGATGTGAGTCGGACTCTAGTTCTGTTATTTTGTAATTGATAAACGCCTTCTGCTGAAACTTCAGTAACATTGGTTACTTCTCTGCTCATCCACCCTGGTCTCTTTCGGCCTCCACATTTACACCTCACTGGGATGTACCCACTCTGCGCTCTACACAATCGCTCACTGGAGGTTACGCATTTTTCTGATGCAGACTGCCCACTATTCAGCTTTTCACAACATGGAGCACCTAACTCTCTTCTCATACCCTCATAGTTTACCTTCCTGAAATCTAACAGCCTTACACAACTATCCTGAATTGTAGATCTCAACGATAGATTTGCACACACTTTGTTATGGTAATTTTCCCACAGATGTCCTCCTACCTCCACTTCCTCCACCATGTTGGAATAATTGCTTAAAAATTTTTTTTAACACCATACTCCCCCTAATGGACTTTCCTACCAACTGACTTAAGAAGCAATCCTTTATCAGATCTCGAAAATCCTCCTCTGTTCTGCTCTTTCCCCATTCCTGGACACAATCTTCTTCTTTCAGCTGCTCCTTTAGGGGTCGCCACAGCGGATCATCCGTTATGATCCGCATAATGATTTGGCACAGGTTTTACGCCGGATGCCCTTCCTGACGCAACCCTGGTCGCTTCTTTCGACACAGGGATATGGTACACCTATTCTAACCGAGGCATACACCGGGCCCAGTACACTGGTACTCACTTCGCCGACCTCAGAAGGATGACAGGCTGAGACAACCTCCTGGTGTGTATTAATTCAAGCGGCCAACGGGGTTTCAACTCAGGACATTTTGGATCCCAAGCCACTACCCTAACCACTATGCCAACACCAGGCTATTCCTGGACACAATCGATACCTGGTAAATGAAAATCCCTGATAAGCAATACTTTTCCCATTCCACATACCTCCCTGAATTCTTCATGAACCCCTCTCTCCTTCTTCACTTCCAAAGTCCATTACATCCATCCTTCAAGTATCTTACTATTCTTACAATCCAATCTCAATGCACACACGATCCTCTACATTAATTCCCTCCTTAATTTCATTCGTTACTCTCAACACAGTACTTTTACCCAGATTGCCACACCTCATTCTATCCTATCTTCCCTTCCACATCACACTTGCACATCTTGTCGCCTTCAGTTCCTGTCCTCCAGTTTGATTCCTCATTAAAGCACATCTCGCCTCCTGCAACTATATCATACCCTTTATGATCTACTTGAGCCTCAAGCTCTTCCATTTTATTATTCAAACTCCTGGCATGAGTATAAAGTAGTTTGAACCTCTATTGTTTTTTGCTGCTGAAACCTCCCAGTCATAACTTTGGCCGAAGTTCCCTCTTCTACAGCCTCCCAAGCCTGGTGTTGGCCTAACAGTTAAGATGGCTCGCTGGGATTACGGGTTTCCTGGGTCAAAACTAAGAGCCAGGCTTTCAATGACATCTTGAATGCTACTATCTTGTCTGTACCCGTTTGTGGTGAGGATGTTGAGGTCACGGAGAGATTCACTTACCTTGGCAGTGATATTCATGTCTCTGCTGGCTGTGAGCCAGAGGTCTGGGTCGGGCCTGGGGAGTTATGGATTCACTGGATCATGGGGTGTGGCGCTGCCGGTACCTGTGTTTGAGGATGAAAGTCTGAGTCTTCAGATCCTTGGTGCTTCTATTCTTGCCCTACGGATGTGAGACTTGGACTCTGACCAGGGATCTGAGATGGAGACTTAATTCCTTTGGTACCAGGTCTCTTCGGAGAATCCTTGGCTATCGCTGGTCGGACTTTGTGTCTAATGAGCGGTTGCTGAGAGAGATTCAAATGAGATTTGTTACCTGCATGGTCCATGAGTGTCAGCTGTGGCTGTATGGACATGTGGCTCGTTTTCTTGATGCTGATCCTGCTCATCAGATTCTCTCAGCGAGGGAGCCTCGTGAGTGGAGGAGGCCAATGGACTGTCCACATACTTCGTGGTTGCAGCAGGTTGATCAGCATCTGAAAGAGATGGGGATGGGCCAAGCATCTGTCTGGGGAATGGCCAGACGGAGGCCCCTGGAGTACGCAGTGTGGAGTACGGAAAGTGGACGCAGTGACCCACTGCTCCGGTATGCTATCCATTCCTGACCTGACCTGGTCCACTTAAGATCTTAGAGCCTTGAGTTTGAGCCCCCTGTCGACCATTGAATTAATACCAGGTGGGTTGACAGCCTGTCATCCTTCCGAGGTCGGCAAAATGAGTAGCCGTATACTGGTAATAGAGGGCACTGCATCAGGGGCCCAGCCACACCCCCAGAAAATGATGCAACCAGCAACCACTGGCTTCAAACGATAGCCAGCTGTAGCCTCCCAACTCCTCTCTCGTCTATTTTCCTTCTCAATACCCACTGCAGACCTCGCTGCCCCCTTTCAGTTAAGTTTATGCCCCATTGGTCCAGAAATATTCATAATGACCATGAAAGGAATTCCACATTTTTCCAAATCCAAAACCCTGCTCCAAGTAAAACCCTTCCAACCGCATCACTAATGGACTACTCAATGCTCCACCAATGAACCATCTGTATCACCACCCATTGTCGGGATAATCCCAGAAAAACAAAATCGCATTCCGTCCGCTTTCCCTCAATCAATCACTCAACAACTTGCACCTCACCCTCAAGATTTCAGAATAAACTCTCCCACATCATTATCACCCACATGCACCACACCAATGTTCCTCCACCATGACCCAACAGAACATCACCCAATAATCTTTAATATCCCTCACCTCCACCCCTCTGAAATGACACAAAATCCTACTTTTTTTGAACCCTGGCACAAAATGCAGAGCACACATACCCAATAGCCTCATCTCCGGCAAACATGATCTCCCTGAAGAAGAGAGTAATGTTGACATCAATTTTACTGGACCAGAAATGCAAGAGAGTGAGATGAGAGAAAAACTGCAAAAGTGGCTGGAATGGATGAAATACCCGCAGAGTTGATGGAAAACATGGGAAAGAAGGAAACATCAATGTTCATCAAATTTTGTAAAATTATTTACTTTTCAGGAGAATGGCCAGAAGACTTCATGCAGTCAATGATGATCACCCTAACACAGAAGCCAAAGGCATGTCGACGTTCTGACTTCCGTAGAAGTCATCTGATGGTTGTCCATGCATCGAAGGAAGGTGATGTTGAGAATCGTAATAAAGAGAGTGGACGGGAAGGTGCAGAACTATATCTGGGATTATCAGTTTGCATTCCAGAGAGGAAGAGGGACGAGGGAAGCATTCGGCATGATGAGATTAACGATTCAATGCAGTTTAGAGTTTGGACAGGAAGTATATGTTTGTTTTGTAGACTTTGAAAAAGCATTTGATCAGGTTGAATGGATTAAGCTCTGGAAAGTGCTGAAGGACATCGGAGTAGACTGTAGAGACAGACGACTCATAAGATATCTGTACGTGAGACAAGCCGCAACTGTGAGAGTAGCCAACGATGACTCGGAACCATGTGCAATTAGAAGAAGAGTTTGACAAGGGTGTTCTTTATCACCAGTCCACTTCAATGTCTGTGCAGAAGCAATGATTGAAGAAGCGTTTGAAGACACAGAATATGGTAACATCAGTTAGATTTGCAGATGACAAAGCACTTGTCGCAATTGCAGAAGAAGGGTTGCAAGATCTCGTCGATAAACTAGGAACAGCTGACAAGAACTTTGGAATGAAAGTGAACATCAGTAAAACCAAAGTGATTCATGTATCTCAGAATCACGAAGAAATAATTACAGTTACATAGAAGGAAAAGGATTAGAACAGGTGAAATAACAAGTATTTCAGAAGCATAATATCTGCAGAATGAAGGTGCAACAAAGAAATAAGAACTTGGATAGTAATGGGAAAGGCTGCATTTGGTACGATGAGCTGGTTGCTAACCCGAAAGCTGATTCAACAACACAGGAAGCGACTTGTAAAGACCTTGATTTGAAGTGTTGTTTTGTTTGGATGTTAGATTTGGGCTTTACGCACAGAGACCAACTTGTTAAATAGCTTTGAACTGTGGGTTTGGAGGAGAATGGAAAAGATCAACAAGACAGAAAAAGTGAGAAATGATGAAGTGTTGAGGAGCGTGAATGAACAAAGGGATTTGTAAAACGTGAGTAGGAAAAAGCAGAGAAACTGGGCAGGGGATCTTCTAAGAGGAAACGGACTGGTAAGATACATTATGAAGTGAAGATTTCAAGGAAAAATAATAAGAGGAATTGGAAGAGAACATCAATGATGGATGACTTGAAAATTGAAGGATGTTATTGGAAAATGAAAAGACTGGAACAGTAGAGAGAGAGAAAGAGAGACATGGGGAAGACCATGAGCCAAGCACCTGTGTTTGGGGAGAAACACATATGATGATGATGGTCTCCTTCCCTCACATCTCCATCCAACGCCCAGCACCGCGTGCACCCGCCGCACCCACAACAACGCCCGCATTATCCGCAGCACCCTCATCGCCTGCAGCACCGCCAATATCGATTACACCAACCGCAACCTCACCACCATCACTCTCACTTCAAAGAAGCCCAATATCATCATTACCCTCCACAACCCACCTGCACACGCTGAAACCACACCATCGTCCACACTCACACCTGAACTCACCGCAACGAGACCGACGTCCGCACCATTCACTATTCGTTTTCTTCTTCAAAGGAATATTAAATAGGGACATCAGGAGACAAAGGAAATATGAAATTTGAACCTGGGATCACAGAATCATAAACTGAGTGCTCAACAGGAGACACACCATTCGAGGGAAAGATGCAAAGTGGCATCTTATTGTTGACTACTTCATACCAAAAAGTTTTGATCTTTTATTTCCTCCATGTTATTCACGTATCCTCAACCAGCAACACTATTCTTATAAAAACAAACACACACACACGTTTCTGCTGTTTGTCGCAAAGACACGTGTTCGCACTTATCACACCCATCCCAAGTTTTTCACTGTTATTGACTCGGATTGTCTTGTGTTGCTTGTTGTGTGCTCATTTACAGCTGTCTATCTCATTCTGAGAATGGTTATTTGTTTGCCATGTATGATAGAGCATGTGGTGAAGGACATTCTGTTCTTGTTTTTTTGTTGTTGATGGAATATGTCCCTTTAATTACATTGTAAACAGGAAAGGCAATCGGTAGAGCGCATACCACTACCAGGCTGAAGTTTCCGTTTTGTATCCCAAGGATGGGCCGGATCTGGATCCAGAACTGAACCAAAATCCAATCGGCTTTTCTTGTCACCTACCAACTCATCCACCAAGTTTTGTCATAACTCATCCACAACTTTTTGAGATATCATGCCTTATATTGTTTTTAGCCCCATCTCTCAATGGTCAATAATCCGTTAAAAATTCTCGGATCTAGATCCGGATTTTCACCAAAATCTATTCAATTTGTCCTTGTCGCACACCCAATCTGTCCGCACCTAGTTTCATCTGAATCTGTCCATAACATTTTGAGATATCCTGCTCACAAACAAACAATTAAAAGGGGTGAAAACATAACCTCTGTCCACCTTCGGTGGAGTGGAGGTAAGGTGTGTTCTTTTAATGATGTTTGGAATGAATAATGAAAATGTATTAACCAATGTTGCTGGCAACATTCAGCTGTTAAATTTACTTTCCTTTATTTTTTTTGATTGGCATTATTCCACGTTTGCGCGATATTCAGACATTGACCCATTCGTTTGCATGGTGTGTGCGAACACTCGTTCACCAATGCCCCACACTTGGGGCTTGGCCAGTACTGTACCCGAACCGAAGTCCCAAACTCAAACTCTGCAAGTTGTGCTTCCGAGCCAAGTCAAAGTCAAGCTGGGTTTTTCTGTCAACTTGGATAACACTGAACAACAAAAATTTTTTACTGGAGATGTGTAAAGTGATTTAGACTAAGTTGGGTACGCTGATTTCAAAAATCATAACCGTTTTGCTGTTTCACGTCAGGATTTTCAGTAACTGAAATCCTGACTTCTAGGCAATGGGAATATTTCTATGAAATTTACAAAAATTCATTTATTCATTTATTTAATCATGAATGCTTCAAAATTATAGAAATTACAGAAAAACTCCACTAGAATGTAATTAAAAATGCTTTAGGCATTTGGCTTTGCGTTTGTGCTGCTCTGTGTCAGTTTCACGATGCAGGAACCAGCAGAAATCGCCCATCATGTTCGGGTTGTGCCACCCTTGGTAACGCGTCTCCATGAGTGAAATCTCTTGGTGGAATCGCTCGCCGTGCTCGTCCGAGACTGCTCCCAAGTTGTCAGGGAAGAAGTTCAGGTGCTGGTGTAGGAAATGGATTTTCAGGGACATCCTGGAGCCAAGTTTCCTGAAGGACTCCAGCAGCTGCTGCACTATTTCTTCATAGTTGTCCGCGCGCTCGTTCCCCAAGAAGTTGTCCGTCACAGCTTTGAAGCTCCTCCACGCTGCCAGCTCTTTGGGGTTTAGAGTTGTCGGAAAAGTTTCGTCCTTCATAATCTGTCGGATTTGCGGTCCAACAAAGACACCAGCCTTGATCTTGGCCTCCGCCAAGGTGTTGCCAAACTTTTCCTTGAGGTATAAAAACCCACGCCCATTCAGATCCATTGCCCGTACAAAACTTTTCATCAAGCCGAGCTTTATGTGGAGTGGTGGAAGGAAAACCTTGGCTGGGTCGACAAGGGCGACATGCTTCACGTTGTGTCGACCAGGTACATGCTCTTTTCGCTCTTCCCAATCTTTCTTCGTCCAGTGATTCTTGTCGTCTCTGCTATCCCAGAGACAAAGGAAGCACATGTATTTCGTGTAGCCTGACTGCAGCCCTAACAACAGCGCCACCACTTTCAAGTCTCCGCAGATGTGCCAGTTGAAGTCATTGTACTTTATGGAATCAAGCAGCTGCCGCATAGTCTCATAGGTCTCTGTCATGCCGAACGCGTGAGCCAGTGGGACTGATGGTTTCTCGTTGCCATTGTGGAGCAAAACAGCCTTCAAGCTGTTCTTCCCCGAGTCGATGAAGAGGCGCCAGTCTGCAGGATCGTGATCACACCCAAGTTCTTTCAACAGACCGTTGATGTCACTGCAGAATGTCATCGTGTCTTCCATCTCAAAGAACTCAGCCATGTCTCTGTGACGTGCTCTGAACAAGGATATCTTGGTGTTAGGTTCAAGTAGATTCCACTGCTGCAGCCTTGATCCAAGCAGCTCTGCCTTCGCCTTTGACAGCGAGAGATCTCTTACAAGAGCATTTAAGTCTCCCTGGTTCAGAAGGTGTGATTCTTGAGTGTCGGGTTCAAAAGGTTCATCATCACCATCCTCTTCACCACTGCTTACAGCTATGTTCTGATCAGCTGGAGGTGTTGGAACGGGGTTCTCGTCATCATGAGGCACAGGTTTACGAGCAGAGACGCAGTCAGCGTACTTGATGTGACCTTTATTCTTCTTGTTGAAGCCGGCGATGCTTGTGCAGCAGAAATAACAATCATCATGATGATTCTGCGGCTCACGCCATATCATGGGCACCGCAAATGGCATGCTCGCGCGCTTGCCCACCAACCACTGAGTCAAGGTTGTGTGACAGCTTGTGCAGCAGATGTGTGGTGCCCAGCTCTGTTCTTGGTCCCCCACCTTACACCCGAAGTAGTGAAAGTAGGCGGCCTTCATTTTCACTGCTGTAGATATACTTCGCTGTTGATCTTTTTTTGGTATACCGACCACAGACATAACAGAAGTTGTCAGGATGATTGGTACAGGAACGCCTACTCATCTTTATCTGAAATAAAGAAATATAACACAAGTTAACAACAATTGTACGAAATAGACATGTTAAAGACATATGTAAATTTCATTGAAATCCTGACTTCTAGGCAATGGGAATATTTCTGTTCCTGAAAATCCTGACGTGATACAGAAAAACGGTTATGATTTTTGAAATCAGCGTACCCAAATTAGTCTTAATCACTTTACACATCTCCAGTAAAAAAATTTTTTTTTAATTTGTTGTTCAGTGTAATAACTCAGATATTTTCCTGCCACATGAAATGAAATAATTGCATTACAGTATTTTGCAAGTGTGTGCAGTAAAGTGTGCATTATTTTTCTTCCATGAATCGGATGTGCTATAGAATGGGCATCTTGTTTCTCTTTGTGAGTTTCAAAGTAATCTGTTACCGTAATCGGACACTGAAACTGTTACCTGTATAGCTCTGTTAGCCATGACCATGGATCTCATGGCGTGGTGAGCTCTGGGTTAGCTCCGATTGGCAGTGGATGTTGTTGTTTGTGTGGTCCTGTGTACTTTTATACATTTTTCAACTGCTTCAAGAAATATTACTACACATGTAATTTTGTGTGCTCTTTCTGCTGTCCTTCTGAAGGGTTCCCGCTTTGGTAGAATCTATATAAATAATACACTTATTCTCTTTGTTTGTTTGTTTGTCTTTCCGATGATTTTCTCTTAAACTACTCGACCTGGGACCATAACACTCATATCATTATAAAGGTCTTTGTCGGAGGAGTTCCGGTTTTATATACTAGAAGCACCCGCTCCCTACGGGAGCCGTCAAGGGGGTCATGTTATTATATTTATGCCTATTTTACTCCAAGGGGTCCCAGGATTACACACCCAAAAAATGGTTGCGATCGGTTCAGCCGTTTTTGCAGTACCTGGGAACAGACAGATGGTGAATTATCGTAAGATGTGTGTGTGTGTGTGTGTGTGTGTGTGTGTGTGTGTGTGTGTGTGTGTGTGTGTGTGTGTGTGTGTGTGTGTGTGTGTGTGTGTGTGTGTGTGTGTGTGTGTGTGTGTGTGTGTGTGTGTGTGTGTGTGTGTGTGTGTGTATATATATATATATATATATATATATATATATATATATATATATATATATATATATATATATATGTATATATATATATATATGTATATATATATATATATGTATATATATATATATGTATATATATATATATGTATATATATATATATATATATATATATATATATATATATATATATATATATGTATTGGTATCCTATTATCCAAAGTTCAAATCACACTTGGTTGTTCAGTAAATACCAGGTGGGGTTGACTCTGCCTGTCATCCTTCCAAGTTTGGCAAAATGAGTGCCAGCTTGCTGGTATCCTGTGTCGGAGTGGCGACCCGTCCAGGATTTGTGCCCAATAGCCAAGTCGACCCATTCGTTTGCATGGTGTGTGCAAACCAACGCACACACCATGCAAAGGCAGCACCAACGCTCTGCACAGAGTGTGGTCCCAATGGATGGATATATTTTTTTTCCACTACCAATGACCTTGTACATTTATTTTTATCGTTTAGCTTACTTATCCCATATTTTTATTGAAGATCACAAGATGTCAGAATCTCACGAGATTGTGAATAAAAAAATTTTTTATTTACTTTTAACGTTGTTCTTCACGAGTGGGAACAGGAACCAGGCAGGCATGTTTTAATCATTCAGGCATTTGTCTTCATGCTCCACTTACCGTGTGCTGTTTAAGACTATCATCTGTGCCAAATTAAATTCACATGTTTCATTATCATGCGAAAAGGATGTGATGCACCCTTTTTTAATTGAATTGCCAGTGGATGAAAATTTTTCACATGGACAATAAAAAATAATGCAATGAAATGAAATGATGTACCAAATGGCCTCCTCCTGGACCAAAGTTCCTTGTGTATCCTTGTTTAACATTGTTAAGGACAGGAAGAAAAGGGGTGGGGAGGACAGAGTTAGGGTGGGGGAGGGCAGAGAGTTGGGAGATGGAGATGATGACTTTGGGGTGGGGGTGAGGACTCGGGTTGGGAGTGAGGCTTGCAGACCGGGGGTTTGGGGGGGGTGGAGATGAGGACTTGAAGAAAAAAGGGGAGGGGAGGTCAGAGTTGGTGTGGGGTGGGGGAGGGGCAGAGAGGAGACGGAGTTGGGAGATGGAGATTATAACTTTGGGGTGGGGGTGAGACTCGGGTTGGGAGTGAAGCTTGCAGACCGGGGGTTTGGGGGGGGTTGAGATGAGGACTTGAAGAAGAAAGGGGGAGGGGAGGACAGAATTGGTGTGGGGTGGGGGAGGGGCAGAGAGGAGACGGAGTTGGGAGATGACAGTTGAGGACTTGAAGTCACATTTTACATTACACAGAACTTTTGCAGGTCTCTGCTTGTAATATATGTTTCCATTAGAACCGGTCTGAAGAAATCATTTCTGCTTTTTCTTGAAACTCAGAAAGAGGCTTTTAAAACAGTCAACTTTCTGATTACATGAACAAATTTTTGTTCCAAGTAAATCAATTTATTTGGTTGGAAAGCTGATAATTGATTTAGTTACAACAAAAAAAAGCAAATTTTTTGCCAAAATTACCGAGCCAGATCCAAACCGAGTTTTTGTTTCCGAGTCCCAGCACTGTGGTTCGCCTTGGTTAACCTGGCAGTGATCGGCCAAATTCAAAGCAGTGTGCAGGAAATAGAATCTTATTTTTATGATTACTTTACGTTCCAAATGCAGGAGGGTGGGACCAAGAGATGCTACCATGTAGGGTTAAAAAACAAAACAAAACAGGATCGAAGGCTCTTGGAGAAGCTGTTACATAAGTGTAATTTGATTGGGGGAGGCAGAGGCATGTAATAAATATGAGTGGGTAAAACAGATAAACAGGTGCTGCTTTAACTGATTGACAGATGGCCTCACGCACATGACTACAAAGTCCCAACCTGCTATAATACTGTTGCGGAACCGGATTTCAGGGGTTACCATGAAGGGGTTCCTCGGATGACCTTGAATGTGAATTTAATGTTCCATCATTATTTACATTTAATAGTGTTCTTAATTAATGGGAACAGGAACCCCGAACAGTAACCCCCCCATAGCTTTGCCCCCTTCTCACACACCCCCGGGTTCCCCTCGCACCGCATCCTCTCCTTGCTCCTTTCCACATTCCAATGTCCTATCAGCTGCTCCTCTCCCCCTGTTCTCAACAGTGTGGTCCTCAAACATCCGAGAACTCCATTCCAACCTGAAAGATCTCTCAATCCAGACCGCTGCCGATAAACCGGACATCATCTACTTAACTGAATCCTTCCTCCCACAGTACATCCCGGACCTGAAGCCACCAGCCATGGATAACTACACGGTCCGGCAGGTTGCTAATCAACTACAGATGGCAATTGAAACCACCAAACTGAGCAGGGTTCTCTCTCCTTTATTGACGAATTACCTTACCAGTGGTTTGGTGATCCCAATTGGGGAACCGCACCCTCAACACTTACCCATCTACTTATTATGGCTGAGCAAAACCCTGGGTGGAACATTGGGCTAAACCAGCAGAGCCAATTATTGGGAGAAAATATTCCTGTCAATACCTCACCCGGATGGGTCAATAAGTCATTCATTGATAGCTCTTTCAATCGTGATACTCCTTTGTGTGTCTCAAGTACAGCAGGTGGATGTTGGCACATGCAAGACTGATCGGTGCTCTCTCCTACCAGTTCTTCGAAGCTAAACTCCCCTGACCATTTACGTTGTTTTTTTTCTGTTTCATTTTTAGCTCGCCTGTTCGAAGAACAGAGAGCTATAGCGATACCTCCGGCGTGAGTGTGAAAATGTTAGTTTTTGGTGCAAGTTATTTCCTTTCTAATGTTTTAATCTACCACACTATTTTTCACTGATTAAATATACAAATACATATATTGCTTTAAAATTATTTGTATCAGACTTCACTGCAATGCTTTATAAAAAATATTATTAGACTAGTCTTTAAAAAACAAAAAACGATAAATGTATAAACAGGTGAGCATTGAGGGGCTTTGACACCACTCTGGTTATTCCTGCTTTGCTCTTTGTGTTTTATGTCAACTCTTCTGTCCCAAACGATGTTCTGCGGTGTTGAATCATTTATTTCATCTCGAGTTCAGTCGGACCGACTTATGATAGTTCAGTGTGCTTCCCCTCTGTTTTCTGCCTCATTTTCGCTTCTTTGTTCCAGTTGTTGTTATGTCCGAACCCTCAACTCAATCCTTTTCCCCTCCTCCCTCAAAAATTGATCAAAAAAATCTCTCCTTCTTCACCTGGAAAAAAAAAACAAACATTTTGGGGAAAACACCTCACGACCAACACAAACAACATCGAAAAGAATAAAAAATATATTTTCAAAACTCCACTCTCATTTTCCTTTACCTTCTTTGCAATATCCACAAATTTAATGAAACATTTCTCTTCTTTAAAACCTCTTCACAACATTAACCAGAGAGTTGGTGTCAAAGCCACCCAATGCTCGCCTGTTTATACATTTATCGTTTTTAAAAGACTAGTCTAATAATATTTTTTATAAAGCATTGCAGTGAAGTCTGATCCAAATAATTTTAAAGCAATATATATGTATTTGTATATTGTAATAAGTAAAAAATAGTGTGGTAGATAAAAACATTAGAAAGGAAATAACTTGCACCAAAAACTTTAACATTTTCACGCTCACACTCACGCTCACGCCGGGGGTATCGCTATAGCTCTCTGTTCTTCGAACAGACGAGCTAAAAATATATATTAAAGTGCCTGACTTTGCTTATTACTCCATCATGAACAACCCATTCATTGTTCTTCTCCATAAAAACATTTCTTCCTTTTCTCTTTCACAAGGTTTATTTCCAAAAACCTCCTCACTCCTAAACGCTTCATCCATCCATCCTCTTCTTTCACTTATAGCCAAATTTTCCTCCATGCCTTCAACCAAAAATACTCAACGCAACCCCAACTATGAAGCCTGTCACAGGTTATCCGGTCTGGGAATCCTGAGCCGTCAATTTTGCAAAGGCTGTGTGCACACCACAAACATTTCCCCTTCATGTCCATTCATGGCGTCAAACCCCTCCATGTCAGCACCATCCCACCCCCTCTCTGCTCCCCCTTCATCCTCCCCCCTCTTAGCTTCAACCTCTTCCTGCCCCCTCTCAACTCCCCCTTCCCAGCTACACCCCTGCCCCCCACAGCTTCACACCTCTCCACATGCCCCCAGCTTCCCTTCGCCCCACATCCTCTCCTTGCTCCTTTCCACATCCCTGTGTCCTATCTGCTGCTCCTCTCCCCTTGTCCTTAAACATCCAAGGTCTCCAACCTGACAGACCTCTCAATCCAGGCCACTTCCGATAAACCGGACATCATCTGCTTAACTGAATTATTCCACCCATAGGACATCCCTGACTCCTTATAGTGTCTCTCCCTGGCTATTGTCTCCTCTGGTTTGATTGACCTGAACCATGTGCTGGTGGCGGAGTCATTCTTTGCATCAAAACCTCAATTTCTCACTCTCCATGTACTGCTCTTACAGATGACATGGACCAACTTTTAACCACTCATGCTAACTATCTCTTCCTCATCTGTGGTGACTTTAATTGTCACCATGCTAATTGGCTGGGTATTGGTAACTCTCACTAGCTATGGCATTACTGCAAGGGACTTTATGACTCCATGTGTCTGACTCAATCTGTGAACATTCCCGCCCAGATTTCTCCCAATGGTAAATCTCCCATCCTGGATTTGGTGATGGCAAACTTCCCCCGTCAATGTATCTTACTCATCTTCTATCCCAATTGGCTCTTTTGATCATGTGCTAGTGAAAATCAACATCTCTCTGGCAATTCTCAGAGAACAGCCTCTGTACTGGCGAGTCTGGCAGTTCACTGAAGCAAACTGGCAGGGACTGCAAGCAGCCATCACACTTCAGGACTGGTCTCCTATATCCACTGCCACTAATATTAATTCAGCCTGGAAATTCATCCACAAATCCCTGCTCTCAATTATGCACAGATTAATCCTATCTCATCCTCAGTTATCTTACCCATCCTCCCGCTCTTGGTACTCTGAATCCTGTGCTGATGAGGCTGTTGCCTTAAACAAACTTGCATTCTCCTGCTGGAAGGCAAATCCAACCAAAAGCAACCTCAGATAATTGGACAAAGGCCACAACAAGTGTGTGTCTACTCTCAGGAGAGCCAGAAAACAATATCTGTCCAACCTCAAGAATGAATTTTCAAATTTGTCTCCCTCTAATACCTGATGGTGCCTTGTCAAGTCTGTCTCTGGTTTCTGCTCCCCTTCCATCCCTTCCCTCGCTTCAAATGGCACTACAGCTGACTCCACCAGCGAGAAAGCTGAATACCTCAATTCTGTGTTTGCTTCAATATCTTGTGTCCCTAACTCCTCCCTCTCTCTACCCACCCTTCCCAATTGTGCCCAACTGCTCCTGAATTCTATGTCTTTTTGACCTGAAAAGGTGGAAAAATTTCTGGCAACTTTTGCCACTGACTCTGCAACTAGACCAGATGGCATCAGCTCATGTGTCCTAAAAACCTGCTCTGCTGATCTTGCACTTCCCCTATCCCCTACCCCTATTCCCCTAACGCATTTGTCCCCTATCCAAGCTTCTTCTTTTTCTTTTCTTTTTTGTGGACAACGGGCAGGAAATCTAAGTACATAAATTAATGTAATTAGCAGAGTACCTGCCCTACAGGGCAGAAAAAGATGAGAAAAAAAGGAGAGACGAGAATAATTAGCAGAGTACCTGCTCTACACCCTCTCATAGCACGGCCCAGTGCAGAGCTCCCGTCCTCAAGCGATCCTCTAACCCAAGCCTCCGAGTCGCCAGATTACAGGCGCACGCCACTACGCCCGGTATCCTCACTGCACCTGAAAACATGAGGGCAAAAATACTGGACTGTAAATGGTGGAGGCTTGTAATACCCTCCCTCACCTGGAGGTGGCACTACACGATACACATTTACATGGAGAATTTACATTCCACCCCACCCTCCCCAATCCCCCCAAGACCACCAGCAAAGATAAAAACACCCCTATACATCAATTGGGGTCATGCTGATCTGCAGCAAGTCTGGATGGAATCAGCCAAGGACTGTAGGAGGAGTAGCATGACAAACACACAAACAAACACAAAAACACACACACAAACACCGGTTCGTGAATTATAATAATAAGAATAACTAATTCTGGGAACTTCGACTTGTCTCTGAATGCTTGGGATTTCCGCAACCGCCAAAATATTTACCCTAAAACCTATAAAAAATCTTCTCCAGAATGGCTGGACAGATCAAGGGTCAACTTCACACAAATGTTCCCCAAGCCTTGCGGATATCAGGGTATTCACAAATAATTGATAGATCACATGGTCTGACAGCCATGTTGGATTGAGCGAAAATCTTAAAAAAAATTCTCTCTTGAACTGCTTCATCGCTCGAGGTGAAACTTCACAATTATGATCTAGTAGTGATGTGAAATGTATGTTTTAAATTTCAACCTGATCAGACACATGCTCTGGCAGCCAGAATTATTTAAGTTCTTGATATGGGTTATTAGGGTACCCTGTGAGTACAGGGTACCCTATTGTTTTTCTTCTGTTTATTATTAGGGTACCCTGTCAGTACAGGGTACCCTATTGTTTTTCTTCTGTTTATTATTATTATTAGGGTACCCTGTCAGTACAGGGTACCCTATTGTTTTTCTTCTGTTTTTATTATTATTTTTCTTTTTCCGCCGGCATTTTGCACCCTTTTTCGCTTTAAAAACCATTTTCTCTGGGATACTAAGTCCGATCGACACAAAATTTTCACCACAGTATGTATCTTTTTTGATAGCACAATCACGTTATAATTATGACGTCATTGGTCACGTGGTACGGTCGCCATCTTGAAAAAAGCGATAAACTTTGGACATCTGTATCTCGGAAACCGTGCAATGGAAAATTTTTTCGCTTGATACATTTTACTAAGCTCCCTATGGGGAACACGTGTGATTTTTCGTGACGTCATAGGTGAAGCGATATTCCAGTGAAAATTCGTCAAGTAGAACGCCATATAGGAAAAATCTGAAAAATTCTGAGCATCATCTACGCCTAAAATTGCTGCGGAAAATGTTTTTCTTGACGTCATCGATGACGTAATTCGGCCGCCATCTTGTTTTTAGTGTTTTTTTAAAAAATCTTCTTCTCCAGAAGGGCTGGACAGATTAAGGCGAAACTTTACACGTACATTCCCCCTGATGTCCTCTTTCAAGTTTGTTAATTTGTTGTTGATACGTCACATGGTTTGGCGGCCATCTTGAAAAAACCCTAAAACCTTCAAACATCTTCTTCTCCAGAAGCGCTGGTCCCATGAAGGGGAGATTTCACAACTATATTCGGGACATGTATGCGATGCAAGTTTGTTAATTTCAAAGTGATAGGTCACATGGTTTGGCCGCCATGTTGGATTTAAGAAAAATATTAAATAATGTTTTCTCTGGTATTTCATAAGCCATCGAAGCGAAAATTTGCAATTGCCTTCCTCCCTCAAGTCTGCATACATGGTAAAAAATTTTTACCTCAGAAGTCACATGGTTTGGCGGCCATCTTGGATAGAAAAATAGACCTTATCCGATTTTCACGAAACTTCACACACTTGTTCGGGTCGACGATGGAAAGCAGAATTTAAATTTATGATATCATAGGTCACAAGGTTCGGCAGCCATCTTGGATTGAAAATGAATAAATTTTAAAAATCTTCTTCTCCAGAAGGGCAAGACAGATTAAGACGAAACTTCACAGATATATTCCCCATGAGATCCTTTCTCAAGTTTGTTAATTTCTTCTTGATCGGTCACATGGTTTGGCGGCCATCTTGAAAAAACCCTAAAACCTTCAAACATCTTCTTCTCCAGAAGCGCTGGTCCACTGAAGGGGAGATTTCAGAACTATATTCGGGAGAGTAAGGCGATATAAGTTTGTTAATTTCGAATTGATAAGTCACATGGTTTGGCCGCCATCTTGGATTTAAGAAAAATATTAAATAATGTTTTCTCTGGAACCGCTTAACCAAACGAATCGAAAATTTGTAATTATCATCGAGAGGGCATTATGCACGCATGATAAAAATTATGACATCACACTTCACATGGTTTGGCGGCCATCTTGGATAGAAAAACGCACCTTAACCGATTAACACGAAACTTCACAACCGTGTTCCAATACCCAGTTGGAAGCAGAATATAAATTTCTGATGTCATAGGTCACATGGTTCGTCAGCCATCTTGGATTGAAAAACAATATCTTCAAACGTCTTTTTCTCTGAAACGGCTGAACAGATCCAGGCGAAACTCGACCAGTATGACCGCCTCTCCATGACGAATAAAAAGTTCCAACCCCCTTTTGAGGTACGACGCAACGTTTGGCAGCCATATTGGATTGAAGGAAAAATATTAATTTATGTTTACTCTGGTACTACTGCATCAATAAATGTGAAGCATCACCTTTATGGTGCAACAGTCATGGAATGAGGGTTTGAAATTTCAACGGATCAGGCGCAGGGTTTGGCAGCCATGTTGGTTTTAAGAAAAATATTAAATAATGTTTTCTCTGGAACTGCTTAACCTAGCTGGTTTAAAATTTGCACTTATCGCTACAATTGTGTTTGCACATGTGGTGAAAATTATGACATCACAAGTCACATGGTTTGGCCGCCATCTTGGATTGAAGGATAAATATTAATTAATGTTTACTTGGAACCGCTGCCTCTGTATATGCGAAACTTCACATTTATAATTCAGGTGACATGCGAAACAAAAGTTTAAAATTTCAACCTGATCGGTCACACGGTTTGGGAGCCAGAATTATTTAATTATTTGAATCTAGAAGCCAGTAATAACGAAATTGAACGCTTTGTGCTGCCCGGTTCAGAACTCGTCTGTTCCGCGCCCTCTCGAAGCAGGCCTGTGTTTGTATCACTATTAAATAATGTTTTCTCTGGCACCGCTTATCCTTTCAATGCGAAAACTTTGCGACTGTCATCTGCAGAAAGTCCCATGTTGTATCAAAGGCCGACACGTCTGGGTACTCCGGTCATCACTGCCAGCAGTTATAAAGTGGCAGTTCTAGTTACGCATTATTATTATTATTCTTCCGCCGGCATTTTGCACCCTTTTTCGCTTTAAAAATCATTTTCTCTGGAACACTAAGTCCGATCGACAGGAAATTTTCACCATAGTATGTATCTTTTTTGATAGCACAATCACGTTATAATTATGACGTCATTGGTCACGTGGTACGGTTGCCATCTTGAAAAAAGCGATAAACTTTGGACATCTGTATCTCGGAAACCGTGCAATGGAAAAAATTTTGGTTTGATACATTTTTACTAAGCTCCTATGGGGAACACGTGTGATTTTTCGTGACGTCATAGGTGAAGCGATATACCGGTGAAAATTCGTCAAGTAGAACGCCATATGGGAAAAATCTGAAAAATTCTGAGCATCATCTACGCCAAAAATCACTGACGAAAATGTTTTTTGACGTCATCGATGACGGAATTCGCCGCCATCTTGTTTTTTAGTGTTTTTTTTAAAATCTTCTTCTCCAGAACGGCTATGCAGATTAAGGCGAAACTTTACACTTACATTCCCCCTGAGGTCCTCTTTCAAGTTTGTTAATTTGTTGTTGATACGTCACATGGTTTGGCGGCCATCTTGAAAAACCCTAAAACCTTCAAACATCTTCTTCTCCAGAAGCGCTGGTCCAATGAAGGCGAGATTTCAGAACTATATTCGTGACATGTATGCGATGCAAGTTTGTTAATTTCAAAGTGATAGGTCACATGGTTTGGCCGCCATGTTGGATTTAAGAAAAATATTAAATAAAGTTTTCTCTGGTATTTCATAAGCCATCGAAGCGAAAATTTGCAAGTGCCTTCCTCGCTCAAGTCTGCATACATGGTAAAAAATTTTACCTCAGAAGTCACATGGTTTGGCGGCCATCTTGGATAGAAAAATAGACTTTATCCGATTTACACAAAACTTCACACACTTGTTCGGGTCGACGATGGAAAGCAGAATTTAAATTCATGATATCCTGGGTCACAAGGTTCGGCAGCCATCTTGGATTGAAAATGAATAAATTTTAAAAATCTTCTTCTCCAGAAGGGCAAGACAGATGAAGACGAAACTTCACAGATATATTCCCCATGAGGTCCTTTCTCAAGTTTGTTAATTTGTTTTTGATCGGTCACATGGTTTGGCGGCCATCTTGAAAAAACCCGAAAACCTTCAAACATCTTCTTCTCCAGAAGCGTTGGCCCAATGAAGGGGAGATTTCAGAACTATATTCGGGACAGGAAGGCGATATAAGTTTGTTAATTTCGAATTGATAAGTCACATGGTTTGGCCGCCATCTTGGATTTCAGAAAAATATTAAATAATGTTTTCTCTGGAACCGCTTAACCAAACGAATCGAAAATTTGTAATTATCATCTAGCAGGCAGTATGCACGCTTGGTAAAAATTATGATGTCACACGTCACATGGTTTGGCGGCCATCTTGGATTGAAAAACGCACCTTTACCGATTAACACGAAACTTCACGTACGTGTTCCAATACCCAGTTGGAAGCAGAATATAAATTTCTGATGTCATAGGTCACATGGTTCGTCAGCCATCTTGGATTGAAAAACAATATCTTCAAACGTCTTTTTCTCTGAAACGGCTGAACAGATCCAGGCGAAACTCGACCAGTATGACCGCCTCTCCATGACGAATAAAAAGTTCCAACCCCCTTTTGAGGTACGACGCAACGTTTGGCAGCCATATTGGATTGAAGGAAAAATATTAATTTATGTTTACTCTGGTACTACTGCATCAATAAATGTGAAGCATCACCTTTATGGTGCAACAGTCATGCGGAATGAGGGTTTGAAATTTCAACGGGATCGGGCGCAGGGTTTGGCAGCCATGTTGGTTTTAAGAAAAATATTAAATAATGTTTTCTCTGGAACTGCTTAACCTAGCGAAGCGAAAATTTGCACTTATCGTCTACAATTGTGTTTGCACATGTGGTGAAAATTATGACATCACAAGTCACATGGTTTGGCCGCCATCTTGGATTGAAGGATAAATATTAATTAATGTTTACTCTGGAACCGCTGCCTCTGTATATGCGAAACTTCACATTTATAATTCAGGTGACATGCGAAACAAAAGTTTAAAATTTCAACCTGATCGGTCACACGGTTTGGGAGCCAGAATTATTTAATTATTTGAATCTAGAAGCCAGTAATAACGAAATTGAACGCTTTGTGCTGCCCGGTTCAGAACTCGTCTGTTCCGCGCCTCTCTCGAAGCAGGCCTGTGTTTGTATCACTATTAAATAATGTTGTCTCTGGCCCCGCTTATCCTTTCAATGCGAAACTTTGCGACTGTCATCTGCAGAAAGTCCCATGTTGTATCAAAGGCCGACACGTCTGGGTACCCGGTCATCACTGCCAGCAGTTATAAAGTGGCAGTTCTAGTTACGCATTATTATTATTATTCTTCCGCCGGCATTTTGCACCCTTTTTCGCTTTAAAAATCATTTTCTCTGGAACACTAAGTCCGATCGACAGGAAATTTTCACCATAGTATGTATCTTTTTGATAGCACAATCACGTTATAATTATGACGTCATTGGTCACGTGGTACGGTTGCCATCTTGAAAAAGCGATAAACTTTGGACATCTGTATCTCGAAACCGTGCAATGGAAAAATTTTCGTTTGATACATTTTACTAAGCTCCCTATGGGGAACACGTGTGATTTTTCGTGACGTCATAGGTGAAGCGATATACCGGTGAAAATTCGTCAAGTAGAACGCCATATGGGAAAAATCTGAAAAATTCTGAGCATCATCTACGCCAAAAATCACTGACGAAAATGTTTTTTTGACGTCTATCGATGACGGAATTCGGCCGCCATCTTGTTTTTTAGTGTTTTTTTTAAAATCTTCTTCTCCAGAACGGCTATGCAGATTAAGGCGAAACTTTACACGCACATTCCCCTGAGGTCCTCTTTCAAGTTTGTTAATTTGTTGTTGATACGTCACATGGTTTGGCGGCCATCTTGAAAAACCCTAAAACCTTCAAACATCTTCTTCTCCAGAAGCGCTGGTCCAATGAAGTAGATTTCAGAACTATATTCGTGACATGTATGCGATGCAAGTTTGTTAATTTCAAAGTGATAGGTCACATGGTTTGGCCGCCATGTTGGATTTAAGAAAAATATTAAATAAAGTTTTCTCTGGTATTTCATAAGCCATCGAAGCTTAAAATTTGTGCCTTCCTCGCTCAAGTCTGCATACATGGTAAAAAATTTACCTCAGAAGTCACATGGTTTGGCGGCCATCTTGGATAGAAAAATAGACTTTATCCGATTTATAATAAAACTTCACACACTTGTTCGGGTCGACGATGGAAAGCAGAATTTAAATTCATGATATCCTCGGTCACAAGGTTCGGCAGCCATCTTGGATTGAAAATGAATAAATTTTAAAAATCTTCTTCTCCAGAAGGGCAAGACAGATGAAGACGAAACTTCACAGATATATTCCCCATGAGGTCCTTTCTCAAGTTTGTTAATTTGTTTTTGATCGGTCACATGGTTTGGCGGCCATCTTGAAAAAACCCGAAAACCTTCAAACATCTTCTCCAGAAGCGTTGGCTCAATGAAGGGGAGATTTCAGAACTATATTCGGGACAGGAAGGCGATATAAGTTTGTTAATTTCGAATTGATAAGTCACATGGTTTGGCCGCCATCTTGGATTTCAGAAAAATATTAAATAATGTTTTCTCTGGAACCGCTTAACCAAACGAATCGAAAATTTGTAATTATCATCTAGCAGGCAGTATGCACGCTTGGTAAAAATTATGATGTCACACGTCACATGGTTTGGCGGCCATCTTGGATTGAAAACGCACCTTTACCGATTAACACGAAACTTCACGTACGTGTTCCAATACCCAGTTGGAAGCAGAATATACATTTCTGATGTCATAGGTCACATGGTTCGTCAGCCATCTTGGATTGAAAAACAATATCTTCAAACGTCTTTTTCTCTGAAACGGCTGAACAGATCCAGGCGAAACTCCACCACTATGACCGCCTCTCCATGACGAATAAAAAGTTCCCACCCCTTTTGAGGTACGATGCAACGTTTGGCAGCCATATTGATTGAAGGAAAAATATTAATTAATGTTTACTCTGGAACTACTGCATCAATAAATGTGAAACATCAAGTTTATGGTGGAACGCTCATGCGGAATGAGGGTTTGAAATTTCAACGCGATCGGGCCCAGGGTTTGGCAGCCATGTTGGTTTTAAGAAAAATATTAAATAATGTTTTCTCTGGAACTGCTTAACCTGGAGAAGCGAAAATTTGCAGTTATCATCCACCATCGTGTTTGCACACGTGGTGCAAATTATGACATCACAAGTCACATGGTTTGGCCGCCATCTTGGATTGAAGGATAAATATTAATTAATGTTTACTCTGGAACCGCTGCCTCTATATATGCGAAACTTCAGATTTATAATTCAGGTGACATGCGAAATAAAAGTTTAAAATTTCAACCTGATCGGTCACGCGGTTTGGGAGCCAGAATTATTTAATTATTTGAATCTGGAAGCCAGTAATAACGAAATTGAATGCTTTGTGCTGCCCGGTTCGTAACTCATCTGTTCCGTGCCGTCTCGAAGCAGGCCTGTGTTTGTATCACTATTAAATAATGTTTTCTCTGGCACCGCTTATCCTTTCAATGCCAAACTTTGCGACTGTCATCTGCAGAAAGTCCCATGTTGTATCAAAGGCGGACGGACTGGGTACCCGGTCATCACTGCCAGCAGTTATAAAGTGGCAGTTCTAGTTATTATTATTATTGTTTTTTTTTTTTTAAATAAGGCTCACTTGGCTGTGCCTGGATGTGTTTGAAGGTAGAGGAGTAGCAGCTGAAACCCAAATCCTATCCAGGTTCCTCCTGATGACTTCATCTTTACTTTTTGCTTGTTCGGGGTCCTTCTGATGACTCCAATGCAGGACTGTTCCGATTTGGTCTTCCATTTGATTTGAATTGAATTGATTTTAATCCCATTCTAAATTAAATTGAACAATAATAAACAAGGTCAAGTGTCCGATCAAAGCGGGGTTGCATCAAAGCGGGATGTCTTGGTACCTGGTCATCACTGCCAGCAGTTCTAGTTATGTCTATTATTTATTACAGAACACACCAGCACATAAACCCCACGCAAAACTACACACAACACCACACAAAACAAGTCCTGGCGATGGTCTGCAATCTCTTATTGCTCTTTTCCTTGTTAACCTCCGCCATCTTCGAAGATGGATGGAGGTTACTGTTTTCAACCCTTTCTGTTTGTTTGTTTGTTTGTGTGTTTGTTTGTTTGTTTGTTTGTGTGTTTGTTTGTTTGTTTGCTTGTGAACAGTATTACGGAAAAACTCCTCGACGGATTTCGACGAAACTTGGTGGGGGGCGGGGGGGGGGTTAGGTATGGTCCAAGGATCATGCCATTAAATTTTGGACTTGATCCCCCCCCTCAAAAAAAAATTGTTGGAGAAAAAAAATTGTTTTTTTTTTTGCATTTCTACATGTTTTAAGTGATTTCCAACCCCCCCCCCCCCCCAAAAAAATAGAGAAAAATTTTATTTTTTAGCATTTCTACATGTTTTAAGTGATTTCCAACCCCCCCCCCAAATTGTTATCCCCCCAAAAAAATTGGAAGAGAAAAATTTTTTTTTGCATTTCTACATGTTTTAAGTGATTTCCACCCCCCCCAAAAAAAAATTGTAAGAGAAATTTTATTTTTTTGCATTTCTACATGTTTTAAGTGATATCCAACCCCTCCCAAAAATTTACCCCCCCCCCAAAAAAGGGGAAATTTTTTTTTTTGGTATTTCTACATGTTTTAAGTGATTTCCAACTCTCCCCAAAAAAAATTGTTGGAGAAATTTTTTTTTTTTTTTTGCATTTCTACATGTTTTAAGTGATTTCCAACCCCCCCCAAAAAAAAATAGAGAAAATTTTTATTTTTTAGCATTTCTACATGTTTTAAGTGATTTCCAACCCCCCCCCAAATTGTTATCCCCCCAAAAAAATTGTTAGAGAAATTTTTTTTTGCTTTTCTACATGTTTTAAGAGATTTCCAACCCCCCAAAAAAATTGAAAAAAAAATTTTTTTTTTTGCATTTCTTCATGTTTTAAGTGATTTCCAACCCTCCCAAAAAATTTTACCCCCCAAAAAAAGGGGAATTTTTTTTGCATTTCTACATGTTTTAAGTGATTTCCAACCCCCCCCAAAAAAAATTGTTCGAGAAAAAAAAATTTTTTTTGCATTTCTACAAGTTTTAAGTGATTTCCAACCCCCCCTCCCCCCAAAAAAAATGGAGAAAAAACTACAACTCTGTCAGCATTGTTGACATATTTAATGAAAAAGATATAAGGTTCACTTGAGTGACCCAGCAGTATTGGCGGCGGAGGTTTTGCACTCTCCTGAGTGCTCCCCCTCTAGTTACTCATGTAATTACTTCCACCTACCGAAGGTGGACGGAGGTTATGTTTTCACCCCTGTCTGTCTGTTGGTGAACAGGATATCTCAATAACATGTGGACGGATTCTGACAAAATTTGGTGGAGAGCTTGGGTATATGACGCAGACGAAATGATTAGATTTTGGTGAAGATCCGAATCCGAATCCAAGAATTTTTTTTAAGTGATTCTTCATCATTGAGTGATCGGGCTAAAACTATATATAGCACGATATCTCAAAAAGTTGTGGACTGATTCGGACAAAACTTGGGAGATGAGTTGGTTTGGTGACAAGAACAAGCCGATTAAATTTTAGTTCAGGTCCAAATCCAGATCTGGCCTATCAGTGGGATAAAAAATGTAAACTAATCAGCCTGGCGGAGGTATGCGCTCTACCGAGTGCGCTTCCCGTTGTTGATGTGAGGAAAGCCATCATTGAGCTGCAGACAAAGACTTTGTCTACTTTGAGTAGTTCTTATTTTTCAAGGAATGAATGAGGATGTCTGTGATGAGGTTTAGAATTCTTTGCTCTCTGTTCATGGTTGATGGTGAGATATACCAGTTCAAGACACTGAACCACTTCCAGTGACCTGACAATGGAAATAGATAGGGGTTCGTTTAATGATCCTTCTGGAGTGATAGGATGAGGCTGAGCTTTGCGAGGATTGAAAGACCTGTTTTATTTATGACAAAGGCATCCGATAAACTCCAGATAAGCAGAGCATGATGCAGCTGCTATCTGACTATCGGTGGGATGGGGGTACTGTATGACCCATTGTGGAGTCTTCTGCAGAAAAGTTGAGAGGATTTACCAGAATGTCAAAGACTGTTTTTGTAGATGGCAAAGAACACTGAGCTCAAAATACTGCTTCGTGGATGTTCCAGCCTCCAGTAGGGGGAGGAGTGGATAAGAAAGGGTTCCATTGATCGCTACCAGTCGAGTGAGTGGAGGAAGTCCGAAATCCAGGAATGAAGGCGACTTTTTGTCTCGTAGGCAGCGATCTTGGCAAGCAGAGCAGGATTCCAAACTGCCAAATGCCCAACACGTGTCTTGGGAGACGATGCAGCCTTTTCGCTTGAGATTTGAGGCCTCCGGTCATTACTAGATTACTTCCCTTGGATGGACACATTTTTACTAAATGATCATCTTTTTTAATTTCTTGTTTATTTAAGGTTTGGACTGAGCGGATGAACAAATTTTGTAAGACTGCATCATTCGCCCACAAGGGTGGCTATGTTCAAGTTCTGGTTGTGGTAGTGTTGGTTGTACCTCTTTGTCAATGCCTGCCTCATGTGAAACTGACCTTGCAAAGTAACGATGTCAAAAAACACTTTTCTCTTTAAGTATATTGTTTTTGATGCAAATAATTCCATCTTTGCATATCTTTCGATTGAATTCGAGTTACGCTCATCGAAGGTTAGGGCCTGCTAAGTTTGTTCTAATCACGAGAGGTTATTGTGACAAATATTTAGATACTGCAATTCCATCCAAGGGAAGAGCCCATACATGGTGTCTCACAATGTACAATTGCTCGATTAATCCACCATTTCTCAATCAACTCGTCATACTTTTCATTATATTGTCTCTTGAAATGGTACTCACCGAAACATGTGTTTTCATTTCACAAGGATATACAAAATGATATTGTAATATGCGAGGATGCCATTTGTCCCATTTCCACAATTTGATTTTGGGTCTTGGACTTTTCTGATGCCACAATTATTTAAAATTCCATTGCAGCTTGTGATACGGAACTTGTGTAATCATTAGAAAGCCTGACAAAAATGTTTCCTTCATAATTTTCAGTTATTTTCCTGCTTTTGTGATGGATTTCCTGACTTGTGAGTGCTCAGCCTTGCAATCTGCTTTTTCACTATTGTAATCTATGATGTGCTGTGCTTACTCTGCCGACCCAATGGCTCTTCATATATTTTTTTCCTACTATAACAACTTGTAGTATAATCCTGGTGTTGCCTTAACGGTTAAGATGGCTTCCTTAAGATCTTCGGATCTTGAACCGTACTCACTGGTCTATTCATGCCAATGAAAAAGGTTGCTTTCAGTTTTATTCTTGTATTCCACGACTGATATCTTTCAGCTTCCCCCAAGGGCCGCAAAGTTTTTACAAGGCTGTGTTAAACTTCCTGGCATATAATGAGGCCCTTTGGTGAAAGATGCGGTGACGGGGTTTTTTGTCCCATGACAATACTTTCACAAAGCTCGCTGCATGTGCCTTTTTGCTGTTATGTGGAACAGAGGTTTTGCCTAGTTGTGGATATCATGACTTTTCCACGAAGACTTGGAAAACATTTTCAAGTTTGTATTATCATAATTTCATCAACTTGCTGACCATGGACTTTAACACCATGCCAATGTTGCTTTCTCGTTACTTGCTGTACAATGGCAAGAGCATTTATCGCTATTGGAAAGTGGGGGAGCGCATAGTGCAAAGCCAATAGGGCATGGAGTCCGGAGCCCTTCGGTGGGACCCGGAAAATTTGGTTGGGACACATAATTTATTAATTTTATTTGTACGTAAATTTGAGGCTTGTGGAGGAGCTAGAACATAGAACAGATCAGGATGCAGCAGAACAAAAGGAACAGTATAAAGAGAGTGGGGAAACCACACTGACAGCAGGATTGAAGGGTAAGATAGAGGGAGACTTGGACAAATATGGGATGTGGAGAGGAATGAGGGGTAGGGGAGGACACACAGGGTGGACAAAATGGATACAGAAGCAATCTCTCAGGAAATAAAAACTGGGAATTTGGAAAAAGTTGGGCTTGTGGAAGGTTAATGGGAGTGGAGAAGATTATGGTTTTGGATAACTGGGATCCACTGACCGTCATCTTGTGACTGTGCTCTTTGTTATTTTTCAAATAAAAAGGTTTTATAAAAAAAATTAAACATAATTCACCGCTTGTTTGTCTTTGTCAATCGACCTTGCCGACAGTTTACTTCCCCTGACTCTGTAGTCAAGGCTGTGGCCTGAAGCCAACTCACATTTTTCACACACCCAAGGCTTTCAAAGCTCCTGATCTTGCCTCACTCTGTACTCTTTTCGGCTTCTAGCACACTGCGAATCTCAATGTCTCTTGTTTTGTTTTTTCATCTTCTTAATCCATGCTGCACCATCAGGCTGTATGTGATGGGTGTGTTGTGTACATCATACTTCAGTTGGTTTGGTGTGGAAGTGATTGACAGCCTGGTTGCATCAAGCTTCCCAAGTGCCCCGCAGAGTGAGGAGAGGAAAATCCTCAGGGAGTCGAGGAAGAGCACGAGGGAGCCAAAGAACATCTTTACTCTATGTTCTACCGCCTCCTTTCTGGTCTTGCACCCTCTACTCTTTCTGTGCTTTGTCCTCCCTCCACAGGTTTCTGAAGGGCACATGCAGTACACCATCAACCCCCTTCTGGTGAAACTACCTATTACATAAATCCAGGATCACTGCTCACCTCCACTCATCCATTCCTTTTTTTTTTCCTCACCTGTGGAATCAACTTCCACATTCTTTTCAATCTCATTCTTCCCTCCAGGTCTTCAAGACAGCTGTTCACCACCATCTCAGATCATCCCCAACCCAAAACCATGATCCTTTCTACCCTCGTTAACCCCCAACCCAATCCCTCCTCCTCCCAAATTTTCAGTTTTCTCTTCCCTTCTGAGGGTTTCCTTCTGTATCCATCTTGTCCACCCCATTCATCCTCTCCTACCCCCCATTATGCCTGGTGTTGGCTTAATAGTTAGTGTGGTGGGTTTGGGATCTGATGGATCCTGAGTTCAAATCCCACTTCTGTTGAATTAATACCAGGTGGGGTTGACTCTGCCTGTCCTCCTTCTGAAGTCGGCAAAATGAGTGCCAGCATGCTGGTATCCTGTGTCGGAGTGGTGACCCGTCCAGGATTGTGCCCAATAGTCAAGGAGACTGCTAAGGCAACACCAACACTCTGTGCAGAGTATGGTCCCAATGGATAGATACCCCTCACTCCTCCCCACACCCATTGTTTGTCCAAATCTGCCTCTATCTTGGCCTTCAACTCTGCTGTTGGTGTTTCCCCCCTCTCTCAACTTTTTCTTGTCCTGGTGTGTCCTGATCTGTTCAGTGTATTAATTATAATAGGTCTTCCATGAACTGCAACGAGGGAAACAAAAAAAAGAGTGTGCTGTGGATTGAAATGAGTGGCGAGAGGTCATTTTGAAAAAAGGTTTGCTCTTTTTATCAGTTGTAAATAAGCACCACTTTAATGTATTAATGAGAACAGGGAGGAAAGGGGACAAGAGGAAGGGAAGGGAAATGAGCAGGAGTGCAGGAGGGCGTGAGAGAAGGGGGTGTGGAGTGGGGAGGAGTGAGTGAGAGGAGGGGAGGTATAAATTGAGTGGGGAGAGAGTCAGGTGGGAGAGAGGATTTGAGTATGAAGGGAGAAATGCGAGTAAGGGGTGAGGGAGCGAGTGGAGAAAGAGCGGTGTGTGTGTGTGTGTGTGTGTGTGTGTGTGTGTGTGTGTGTGTGTGTGTGTGTGTGTGTGTGTGTGTGTGTGTGTGTGTGTGTGTGTGTGTGTGTGTGTGTGTGTCTGGTTGTTATCTCTATATGTGGGTTTCAGAATGTGGAACAGAGCCCTCCCAGGACTCAAAAAGTATCCACCTCCCTTTTGGAAGGGGATCACGTTTCATGGACCAAGGTGTGAAGTTTTGTTCTCAAAGTTTTGTGCTGAGGGCTCTTTTCAGGATCGTCATCCAGCCCCGGACAGCTTCCAACTGTAGTTCGTTTGTAGTAACATTCCCAGGGGTGATTTTTTTTAAGGATCTCTGTGAGGTTCTTTGTCATCATTACTGTAGCTTCAATGATCACTGATACAATTTTGGTGCTCTTTAAATATCCAGGATCTTTTGACTTCATTTTTGAGATCCTGGTATTTGGTCATTTTTTTGATTTCTGAGTTTCGTCCAAAATCTCTGGGTTTAGTCCAGTTCTGGGTTTAGTTCTGAGTTTCGTCCAAAACACTTCATTTAGCAATGCATTATTTTCTTTTTTGTACCTGAGTATTATATCTGGCCGCAATGCCTTTGTTTTCTGTGTTCACGCTCGATGGAATCATCAGGTCATGTGTTAGCGTTACTTCCTTGTTTTCAATGATTACTTTTGGTTCATGTTTCCATGAATTTTCTGGAACTGGGATATCAAAGTTTTGCAGATGTGCCAGTGGATTACTTTACAAACTCTGTTGTGTCATTGCGTGTACAAATGTTCTGACATGAGCTATTTTTACATCCTGAAAAAAGGAGGTAACGCGAGCTTTCTGTGTCTGTCTAGAAAAACCTACACCTGTCCGAATGACTCAGTCCCACCATTTTCTTCAAACCATTTGTATAGTGTCTTTGGTTTTAGGCATTTGTTATGATTCATTCTCCATCCCAGTTGAAATGACCTCTTCTTTGTCATTCCATTGAGCTTTCTTCGTCTATTCCCAATCTGCCCAACTTTTATTTATTTTTTTTAACATTTTTTTTTATACCTCCCTGTTTTTTGTCATTCTCCCACTTGTCTGTGTATATCTATTGATATTTCGTTTTATATTTTTCTATTGTCTTTTTTTGCAATTGCTGGGACTATATCCGTTGCTGTTTCGGTTTCATATGTGACATCCTCGATTCGCATCTGTCTCTGGAAATTTTTGCTCGGTGGGTTAGGGATATCTTTTCTGACTTGCTGTCTTCATGTTTGCATACAAATTGGATTCAGTAGTCAGGTCAGGTCAGGTATGGGAGCATGTGCCAGAACAGCGCGTCGCTGCGTCCACTTTCCGCCGGTACTCCAGGGGCCTCCGTCTGGCCATCCCCCAGGCAGATGCCAGGCCCATCCCCATCTCCTTGAGATGATGGTCAACCTGCTGCAACCATGAGGCACGTGGTCGGCCCACTGGCCTCCTCCACTCATGAGACTCCCTCGCTGAGAGAATCTGGTGAGCAGGATCAGCGTCAGGAAAACGAGCCACATGTCCATACAGCCGCAGCTGACGCTCACGGACTATGCAGGTAACAAATCTCATCCGAGTCTCTCTCAGCAACCGCTCGTTGGACACAAAATCCGACCAGCGATAGCCAAGGATTCTCCGAAGAGACCTGGTACCAAAGGAATTAAGTCTCCGTCTCAGATCCTTGGTCAAAGTCCAAGTCTCGCACCCATAGAGCAAGACTGGAAGTACCAAGGACCTGAAGACTCGGACTTTCGTCCTCCCGCACAGGTACCGGCAGCGCCACACCCCATGATCCAGTGAATCCATGACTCCCCAGGCCCGACCCAGACGTCTATTGACCTCCGGCTCACAACCTGCGGAGACATGAATATCACTGCCAAGGTAAGTGAATCTATCCACGACCTCAACATCCTCACCACAAACAGACACAGACAGGACAGCAGCATCCAAGATGTCACCGAAAGCCTGGATCTTTGTTTTGACCCAAGAAATCCGTAATCCCAACGGCTCCGACTCCTCATTCAGCACCTCGAGGGCCACCAAGAGGATGTCTAAAGTCTCCGCAAAGATGACTGCATCATCTGCAAAATCAAGGTCCGAGATCTTGACATTGCCAAACGATGCACCGCAACTTGATCTCTCCGACATCCTCCCAAAAATCCAGTCCATACAAGTGCTGAAAAGTGTGGGGGCAAGTACACATCCCTGACGAACTCCAGTAACAACTGGAAATAAGTCAGAGGCGGTACCACCACACTTCACAGCACTCTCAGTACCAGAGTAGAGTTCAGACATCAGATCGATCAGTTTCGGTGGCACCCCACGAAGACCAAGAATCCTCCAGAGGACATCCCGATTCACTGAATCGAACGCTTTACAGAGATCAACATAGGCTGCAAGCAGCCCCTGCCGAAACTCTCGTCTGCGTTCAGTGAGGACACGAAGAGCAAGGATACGGTCAATCGTTGACCTCTTTGGTGTAAAGCCTGACTGCTCTGGACGCTGGTGCTCAAGCAGATGGTGGCGAACCCTATCAAGAATTATCCGAGCAAAGACCTTGCCCGGCACTGAGAGCAGCGTCACCCCTCGGTAGTTGTTGCAGTCTTGGCGATCACCCTTCCCTTTCCAGAGAGGGACAACAAGGCCCCTCTTCCAGTCAGTTGGGATGATGCCTGTGTTCCAGGCAGAGCACAAAACTGCATGCAACGACGCGAGTGCAGCATTTCCACCAGCCTTGAGAAGTTCAGCATGGATGCCACAGATCCCTGGAGCTTTGCCCCGTTTCAACTGGTTCACCGCAGCCCGTGTTTCCACAAGCGATGGTGGACCACAGTTGATTCGAGGGTCAGCAACAGGGATTGTAACACCCTTGACGTCCAACTCGACAGCTGGGGGATCAGCCTGGTACAACCGCTCAAAGTAACCGGCCCAGCGGGCCTTCACTTCAGACTCCTCTGTCAAGAGCCTACCACTCTCTGCTCGAACTGCAGTGCTCCGAGGGATGGGCTTGGATGAACGTAATGCGCGAATTCCCCTGTAAGCGGGACGAGAATCACCTGTCCACAGGTGATGCTCTACCCCCTCACAGATTCCTCGCACATAGGCCTCCTTGTCCACCCTCAGTGCACGTACAGTTTTACGCCTCAGCTCCCTGAACAGCTCAGCTCTGCCATTCAGCCTGGCCCTGCGACTCTGGTCAATGGTATCCAGTGTCCCTTGAGAGACAAAATTCTTCTTTGCCCTGCGGTGAACTCCAAGGCATCCACCGGCAACATCAAGGACGGTGGTCTTGAAGGTGCTCCACAACTCTTCAGGACCCCCAAAGCACCCAGACCCCCAAGTGTCCACTCAGCCTGTTCGCAAACTCCTCAGCTACTCTCTCATCCCTGAGCTTGGCAACATCCAGCCTAGGCTGGGATGGTACCATTCTCCAGGATTTAAGGTGCAGCTTTAGAGTTGCTACAACAAGCCTGTGGTCAGTATTGAGGAACTGAGCACTCCGGTAGACCCTGCAGTTCTGGATCATCCTCCAACGACCGTCAATGAGGACATGGTCAATCTCCTTTGCCACACCGCCAGCGTTGGAATACCAAGTCCAGCGATGAGCTTGCGGGCGCTGAAACCATGAACCAGCCACCCTAAGTCCATGACTTCTTGCAAAGTCAAGGAACTTAGTGCTATTCTGGTTCATAGTTCCTGACCCATGGGGACCAACACACACCTCATAACCATCCCTATCAGTTCCAGTCGATGCATTGAAATCCCCCAAGACTAGAAGTGTATCTCGTCTGGGGCACTGATCAACCACAGACTCGAGTGTGGCGTAGAATGCATCCTTCACGGTAAGATCACTCGCCTCAGTCGGAGCATAAATAGAGACCAGGGAAATGACACCTAAGGAGTGACGAATCCTTAATCTCATAATACGCTCGTTGACCGGTGTTACCTCAATTATCATTGGGGTCAGCTTATTGGACACAGCTACAGCAACTCCTTGGGTATGGTAACCATCAGAGTGACCAGACCAATAGTAGGTGTAACCACCCACCATTATCTCGCCGCAATCTGGTCTCCGAACCTCAGAGAGAGCTGCAATCCCGATGTCCAAACGCTTGAGCTCAGATGATAACAGAGACAGGTGATCATCCTCTCTTAGGGATAGGACATTCCAGGCACCCACCCGAAGGGACCGCCTCAGGTTAACCCAAGGAGACCGCCGTCTGGTGGACGACACCTCAGCACCACTCCGACACACTCTCCCGCAATCTGACCCAGGGATGTTACCCCGTGGTTTCCCTCCTATCAAAGATTGGGGGTCCCGAAGGCTTTGCCCCAATCTCATCATCCGGTGAGCTGCCCTGCGAAGGGAAGCTGCACAGGAGGTACTCCCACGGAGTGGGTTTTCAGATTTTTTTGCGTTTTTGCGTTTTGCCGAATGAAGCGTTTTACGGTGGCTGGAGTGCAAATCCTGCCACCAACCTCCTAATAAGAAGTAACCCAACTGCAGGAGGACGTCCGCAGACACAGTTGGGCACTAGATATGGATGGCCGTTGGCTCACAAGGAGCTCCTCCGCCCTTTGAGTTCAGTAGTCTGTTGAACTTTTCATGTACTCAGATAATTAATCCTACAGTTGTCACTCTGTGCACTTGGTTGAGCTTTCTCAGGCCGCTACCTCCTCCTATGTGTAGTTGGCCACATTTCAGCTGTTTCGCGACCTCCTCCACTTGGTTGAGCTTTCTCAGGCCACAGGTACATTCTCGGAATGCATTGATTTTTGCAATTATAATGGAATACTGGTACTGCGAGTTTGTTTATGCCTTTGATTTACTTTCTGGGGGAGAGATACGTTTTCAGGATCAGCCTCGTTCTACGCAGCTATTCTTTGTTAATTATCCCTCGCACCGAAGCGAAAAGAGCTTCTGTCTGTCTTTCTGTCTGGCTGTGTCTACTAGCATCAGTTTATGATTGAGGAACTACCTAATTTCAATAGAATGTTATAGTTTGAACACAAATCTGAAAACAAACCTGTAGTTTAGCAGTAATTTGGCTCTGAATTTGTCCCGATCCTACATGTACAGAGAGGACTGAGATAATATTTTTATTCTGTCTCCCTGTCTGGCAGTAAAACAAAATTGAAAAGCATTCCAAACAGGAAACTTACTGTTTTATATAACCCTGATGTCCCACAGCAGGCAACCAGAATGCAAGGACAGCTCGTTTTTACGAGCAAGGTATGGTCCCACTGTCTCGTTGAACTCATTGGGTGTAGTTGACCACATGCCACTAATAACACGTAGTTTTATCGCAGACTAAAAAGAGTACCCATCCCAAGTGACGGGAAAAGTTAGCTAAAGTATCTGTCCCCAGTGACGGGAAAAGTTTGTTAATTAATCAGTTTAAATAATATTTCATGGACTTTAAAAAGGTCAATTGTGTTGCACTCTTGTTTTTGCTCAGAACCAAAGCTCTGAGCTACTTATACCACCCACTGCAAAATGGTAGTGAAACATAGGGTAGCGGAGGTTGTATTTGTCTGAAAATAGTGCAAAATATCCTGGTTGCAAAATAAAAATTGGCATCAACATTACTCATGCCTGTTCTCCCATCATTTCAAAACTGAATGTTGAGCTTTTCAAATGCAGCGCGAGAAGTAGCCGCCTTAAACGGGAGACAAACGAATGAACGGACAGACACCAAAGTTCACAATATATAATAGACTAGTGGGGCACCCATGGGAAACCCACGGGCATAGAAATGTATGATATTTGGACATCTTGAATTAGATGCTGCATGGAGAGTTTTACAAAATTGGTACTGGCTGTTCGTCAGATCCATAAATTATGTAATCTACACAATTTATTTACTTCACATCATATGTGAATTACATGTTCATGCACATGTGAAATACCGTTTGTTTATAAATCCCAGATATCTGAAATGGCTTGTTTGGAGCTACGTATGAAGAATGAAACCATTTATTGTGATGACTGTCGAAAGAAGACAGCTCAAATGGAAAAGTCCCTGGGAAAAAGTATTGTGGGCAGTGTATATGGGCATTACATCCTTCTGTCCGGCAAAAACCAAAATTACTTTTTGTTCGTGTCGACTGGAGAGCATGCAAAAGGACATTTAAAAAAAATTAAATATTTAAAATTCACTTCTTTAAAGTGTACTACTCGTCTACGATGGGTATGGGGACAGGATGGATCACAATACTCGGTTATGGTAGTTTCTTTGGATGTTTTGCGCCGCATTCAACAGCTCCGTTCATATTGGTGGTGTGTCTGGGTGCCCATGGTAGTGTTTGAGACCGGTCGCTTTAGATTGTTGGCCTTGACACAAAGTTTCCGGATGAGTAACACGAACGATTTGACATATTCATCGTTTTTACATTACCTCCATCAACAGATGAACAACATGGCAGGATAAAAGTCGTAAATGCCGAGTTGAACAAACGTCCTGTACTCATGGACTTACTTAAGTAAAGCACGCCGTCTGGGACCCGTCCGTCGGTTTGCCACCGATCGCTGCTGATTGTGACGTCATCGATTTCCTCTTTGAAAATTATATCTATATTCGATTTTTTTAATCCGCTATCACCTGCGTAAATACATGGAACACATAATGTGAAGATTTCGGAAGTCTGAACAGAATATGTTCGGAGAAAAGTGTGTTAGAAGTTCCAGGCTTACGCCCATTATATTATGATTATGATGATATTAATATTTTGATTATGATGTTCCATGTTTTGAATCCGCTATCACCTGCGTAAATACATGGAACACACAATGTGAAGATTTGGGAAGTATGAACAGAACATGTTCGGAGAAAAGTGTGTTAGAAGTTGCAGGCTTACGCCCATTATATAATGATTATGATGATTATATTAATATTTTGATTATGATGTTCCATGTTTTGAATCCGCTATCACCTGCGTAAATACATGGAACACACAATGTGAAGATTTCGGAAGTATGAACAGAACATGTTCGGAGAAAAGTGTGTTAGAAGTTCCAGGCTTACGCCCATTATATTATGATTATGATGATTATATTAATATTTTGATTATGATATTCCATTTTTTGAATCTGCTATCACCTGCGTAAATACATGGAACACACAATGTGAAGATTTGGGAAGTATGAACAGAACATGTTCGGAGAAAAGTGTGTTAGAAGCTCCAGGCTTACGCCCATTATATTATGATTATGATGATTATATTAATATTTTGATTATAATATTCCATTTTTTGAATCCGCTATCACCTGCGTAAATACATGGAACACACAATGTGAAGATTTCGGAAGTATGAACAGAACATGTTCGGAGAAAAGTGTGTTAGAAGCTCCAGGCTTACGCCCATTATATTATGATGATGTGTACATAACTTCTAAAATAAGAACTAAAAAAAATCTTTCAGGAGTTTTCCCTCTCATGTTTACTTATTTTACGTAATATGTGAATTTCATGTGCATGCACATGTGAAATACAGTTTGTTTATAATTCCTGTACTTGCACATGATTCCGCCTTATAACCCCGTGCAAAAACCAATTTTTATTTTTTTTAATTAGACCACAATTTTCGTTCTTCTGCATTATGAAAACGTATCTTCTTAGAGCGGTGGATAATAAATCGCTGCTGCGTTCGTTCACAAGCATTACTTCATTTTATTTGCATGAGTTGTAATCAAAATCTATCTTCGTTTCTTCAAAAGGTAACTATGAAAGAAAGGTAACATTATGATAAATCCCGCTCCCTACATCGTGTCTGAACAGATACATTGAAAACGCCTATTAGAATGCATTTTTGTGTATAAACGCCAATGTTCATCCTGAGGAGGAGTGAGGGAGCGAGGAGGGAGGGAGCATGAGGAGGGGTGAGGGAGCGAGGAGGAAGGGAGAATGAGGAGGGGTGAGGGAGCGAGGAGGAAGGGAGAATGAGGAGGGGTGTGGAAAGGGAAGGCAGACATGCAGTGGAGAATTAATTATGATTCATATTGCCTCATCAAAATGTTTCTGCAGAGAATAATAATGAAGATGGAAACAAAATAATGTCTGAAATACATTGTTTATAGATCATACTATAAACACCGCCCAGAGATAACACCGCCCGGACACGTCAAGAAACAAACTATCATCCGGAGACAAACACCACCCGGATATGTCCAAAGACAAACACTAACGCGTCCAGAGATAAACACATACTATCCAGAGATTAATAAAAAAACAACCCCCAGACGGCGACAAGTTCCGTCCAGACACGTCCAGAGACAAACATCACCCGGAGACAAACAAACACTGCCCGGAGATAAACAAACACTGCCCGGAGATAAACAAACACTGCCCGGAGATAAACAAACACTGCCCGGAGATAAACAAACACTGCCCGGAGATAAACAAACACTGCCCGGAGATAAACAAACACTGCCCGGAGATAAACAAACACTGTCTGGAGATAAACAAACATTACTCGGAGATAAACAAACACTGCCCGGAGATAAACACATACTGTCCGGAGACAAACAAACACTTCCCGGAGATAAACACACACTGCCCGGAGATAAACACACACTGTCCGGAGACAAACAAACACTGCCCGGCGATAAACAAACACTGTCCGGAGATAAACAAACACTGTCCGGAGATAAACAAACACTGTCCGGGGATAAACAAACACTACCCGGAGATAAACAAACACTATTCAGAGATAAACAATGCCAGGACACGTCTGGAGACAAACTCCATCTGGACACATCCGGAGACAAACTACATCAGGACACATCCGGAGGCAAACACCACCCAGACATAATCACTGCCCAGACACGTCCGGAGAGATGGGTGGGAGGGTGCTGATCCATATTAGGCAAAGGCAGAGCGAGGATAGGACAGACAGAGACAGACTGGTAGGGGGAGGAGAGTTAGCAGAGAGAAAATGTTGTGCTTTATGCAACACACACACACACACACACACACACACACACACACACACACACACACACACACACACACACACACACACACACACACCGTATTAGTGCTTGACCGATATCGGCAATTCTTCAGGAATTGGCAGATTGAAGTCAGTGTGATTACTGACCACATCACGTTCTGTATACAACCCAGAAACCTTGAGTAGCTTTCACCCTTGGTTTGGGGGAACTTCAAGAAGCCAATTATATAAACAACGTTGCATTATTGATGTTTCAAGGAGATGTGCATAAACATTAATCTTTATAAACAGCTGTCAATCGTCATGTGACGGGTGCAAAAAAATTTGGCTCTATAATTTTGAAAACATGTTAATATGGCAAACAGCTCGGAAATCAGGTGTTATCAAATATATTGTTACTGATCTGGAAACCATATGCATTAAAACACACAGATGTCCCAAGAGTCAGTTATTCCGTTAAGTACATGTGAGACAGGTCCCTTCCTTTTGTCTAGTGGGAGAATCAAAGGTGTGCGTTGCGATGTCCTTTTAGGTAGTTTATTACATCTAACGACCATCCAACAAACCATCTAACGACCATCCAACAAACCATCCAACGAACCCTCCAACGATCATCCAACAATCCATCTAACGACCATCCAACGAACCCTCCAACAATCATCCAACAGACCATCCAACAAACAAACCAACAACCTGCTACCGAACAAGCGCTTCACCCGCCCAACCCGCGACTCGCTGGACCCGAGGCAAAATCCTCTTGTAGTGGTTTCTTCTTGGCGGATCCAGACACGCCTGAAGGGGGTGGGGTTTTCCCCGGTCTGGCCGAGACCCTGCCCAGAAAAGGGCGGATCCGTGAAGGTCCTGTCCAATCGGGGCGGAGGGTGACGTCTGTTTCACTGAGCCCCCGACCCGTTCGGGGAGGTCCATAAAAATACGATACGATCATCAGAGTAAAAGTTTTTTGGAGGAGTTGAGTTGGTGGTGTGCGTTGTGCGGTTTGAGCTGGAGTCTGGGGCATTCGGGTGTAGTTCTGCATTTGGCTGGTGTGCGTTGGAGTTTTCCTGGGTCCCATCCGTGACCCTGATCTCCACCCTGGGACTCCGACTGCTCCGCTCGGGTTCCTCCATGGGCACGAGCCCCAAGCATGTGACTGTGGGCCGAGCTGCACGACCATTAGCTGGTGCCGCACCATGGAGCACCGCCTCCCTTCATCGTGCAGGTACCCAAGCGAACTGCGACCCCCAGCTCGTCTCTCCCTATCTGGCTGTGGGGGTCTTTTAATACATCACCTGAGTGTGTGGGCCCGTCTTGTAAGTATAAACTGTATAAGTGTTTTTGAACATTGTAAATTCTTGCTTGTATATTCCGCAATAAGTCTTGCTCTGTGTCTTCTTTATTGTAAATAAATTACTGTAGAAATGTTCCCAGTTTGTTTCGGTCCTTTCTTTCATTGGTCCATCATGGTTCGGATCTGAGTTTTCGCCGGGTCTTTGTTCCCGTTAATCTGCTCATCATAGCCGGCATGGCTTTGGCAGTTCTGCTCGACTGCACCCGAACCGGAGTTGGTAGTCGGTCGTTGGAACTCTACCGCAGTTGGTAGAGTGACCCGGTTCGAGCAACACGTGCCAAGGGCGTGGTTCCCCGGTAGTCAAAATCGCGTAGTTAATTAGGTAAATTGGTTCTAGACAAAAAGACCCTACGCTACGCGGTTGAGATATTGGCGTCCACGGTCGGTTAAGCGACCCACCACCTCATGGAATTATCCAGAGCGACGGCCTACAATTCCGGGGAATCTGGTGGGAGATGACGTAACCTCCCCCACCTAGTGGTGGCTCTCGCCACCGGACCTCCGGCCCTCAACAGTTTGGTAGTCAGGAGTGAGATTCGAACCCCACGCCTCCACAAAAAATTCACGGGATTCGGACCAGGGGTGTGCTTGACAACCCCCCCTTTCCCTCCAAATTAAGAGCAGGATTTAAATTTTATTTAATTCTCAGCACGGACCATGGCGGACCAAGACGGACTGGTACAGGTGGGTTCTGAATTAATGTTAGAAGAATCCATGTCCCAGGACAACACTAGGCAGGAAGACCTTTCCCTTTGATCAGACCCAGAGGTAGCATTGGCGGCGGCTGCGGTGGTGCATGAGATCCCCTTGCATCAAATTCCCCCCATGGAGGACCGAACGATCCCTGTCGGAGCCGCGCCCGATCGTGGCGGATTGGCTTCGCCAGGGCCATTTGACTTGAGCGGATTGATGGAAATGCTGCAAAACTTACAAAATCGCTTGGACGGGAATACGCAAGCACAGAGGAGTGATATGTAAGCAATGAAGGGGGAAATGTAGAACATGGGAATCCACTTACAAAGACAAATTAAGGCGGGTCAGGAGGAAATAAAGGCGGAGTTGGTTAAGGTGAGAGGCGAAATGCAGACCATGAATCGGAAAATGGCGAATGAGACCAGTACACTATGTGGGGAATGACCGAGTCGAGGGTGAGTGTGGAGGCTGTTTGGACCGCAATGGAGACGGGCAAGGTCGAGGTAATGAGTGATGCTACGATAGTCACAAGTGAAACCTGTAAACTCGGGCAGGTAGAGACGAAGAGCCAGGAATTGGGCATCATAAATGAGGTAAAGGATGAATTGTACGAGATAAAAGAGGAACACACACAAATAGAAATGGAAAGGGACATTGGGGTTGAGCTGGTGGAATGTCTTGGGACCCAATGCGAAGGTCGGATTGACCTCCCACAGGAACACGGGGAGACGATATGCTCCCTCGAGGAAGACCGTGACGAGGTGAGTCCAGTAAGACCATACGAGGTGGAACCGTTGCATGATGCAAAAGGGTACATGCCAGGTTTGGGGGAGGCAGAGGCCCCTGCATCCCTTGTGTTAACCCAAGCACCCAGTATGATTGTCCCAGAGTGTGTGCTAGAAGGTAAGTATCGTGCAAATGACATGGAATGTGTGAGTGCATGTGTGAAATTGGGACATGGACCGACCCAGATGGGAGACGTGGGTCGTGTAACAGACGGAGTTATTTTGGAAACCGCACCAGCTTCACGGGACGTCGAATGCGAGGTCTGTTCCGTGTTTTGCGAGCGTCCCAAGCACACACGTTTGCGTGATCGGAAGCTGACGGTGAAATGCTCGGCGCTTGGTAAAAGATGGCGTGGACGGCTAAAATGGAGACAAATGTTGAGTATATTCGGAAAGCACATGTCCCCATGTGAGCACGTCCTGGGGCTGGATGTGCTGCTCGCTGCGAGTGCTGTTCGCGGGACGCGTGGAGCGGGTCCCCGGGATGACACGGCCGGTCCCGCCTGCGTTGCAAGCCTCGCGGTGCGGTTCGTGTGCGAGTGACGTCACCGGGGATCGCGCAGCACGAAGGCCGGGTGAGTAGTGCACGCTGGCTCACATGGTGGATGGCTTGAAAGTGAGCGCTTGACATGATCAGCAGGGCGACATTACGCTTTAAATTATCAGCCAACGGAAGGGGATGAGCTAGTTGCAAACCGCCGCCCTGGCGATGCAAGGCCTACTGAGCCTTTGCACAAGTACCCGATCCCCGGCTAGGATGTAGTGAACATCCTCGTCGTGGGGCAAAGGAGCATTAGTTAGGGGAAGGGTTTAGCGTTAGTTAGACCGGCCTCATGGGGGCATGAGCAGTCCTCCATGGGGCCTGGTAAAACGAGTTAGGGGGATTTTAGTTTAGAATTTAGAACGGATTGGAGACATAGATGGACATGGAACGTGTAGTGGGGACGTAGATTAGCTACGTCGAGTTAAACGGAAAGTGCATTAGAGTAAGGGATGACGGGGACCACGAATTAGTTCGGGGAACGTAGCCAGTGGAGCATCAGTGTTGGAGTTAATTAAAAAGAAACATAATGAGTGAATGTGGGTCAGCGGGCCCAAGTGTGAGTGGAGTGAATGTGGAATGCATGGTGCGAACAAATGATTGGGGGGAGGAGTGAATCCTACCCAAGAGAACCCAGGGTTAGTGTAATGTTAGTTAGCGGGTTAGTTAAATCAACCAAAACGGATGTTGGTTTGTTGGTGTCGAACGAAGGCACTAAACCTTTTGAAGGATGCAGGAGTCTATTGACCGGCTGGGAGCGTGGCTATGGAAATATGCGTACTGAGTAGAGGGCACCCCGGGCACCGAAGTAGTCGGCCAGACTAGGTCATGGGTCCAAGTGACCGAGTTAGTGTAATGGGCACGGGCACCCATGGGAAAGGGACCCGAAGTGCCAAAATGCCACGTGGACATCGACGGGGAAATGTCAGGAAGTTCATTCCCCACGTTCATACGGAGTAGGTAGGCTCGGAGATAGCCTCAGTAATCCGGGATGTGCCGAAGTTTGAGTTCGGCAGGTGGGGAGACCTGCCACTGGAGCCACGCTGCCCAGCCACGAAATTGTGCAAGAGCACGGGAGAAAATTTGCGGGCCAGGCCCAAATTAATAACGAACACCAACACAGGCGACGGGAATCATGGTTGCTGGAACTGATAGTTTAAAGGGACAGACGTGTTGAAAAGCCCCGGGGATAGATTAACGTTTAATAAATGCTAGGATAGATAGGAAACATGTACCCCTTCGCACCATCCATCCCTTTGCTGTACGTAGGCCGCTGGACTCACCTTGAAAATTTGTGAAACCTGTGGGAGCTATTTGGAGGCTGCATTGGGCCTTGAGACAGATTCACTTGCTCTTCCTTAATCCTCTCAAAAGGGATCTTGAATTGGGAACAAAGTCAGGACAGGTTAGCCGAACAAAGACAATAAGGGGGTTAGGGACACACGTAATTATAAAATAAAAATAAAATAAAAGTCTAAATTTAGTTGTTTTTTTTGCTTGTTGCAAGCTAATGGGGGTGGGTATGGACAAGGACAGGCATAGGCAAGAGGTTGGGGGGAGACCGTATGGTAGGACCGAGCCTGTCTTCGGACCGGCCAACGCCACCATACTCCCTCCACAACCTCACGAGACCACACCGAGGTCGGCCAGCTTCATGTGCTGACCTGTTGCATCGCACTTTACCTGGTCTGCATTTGCCATGCCTTTCTTTTTCTGCCTTTGCCTTGACTCCATTTGCCATACCTCCCCATGCCTTTATTTGCATTGCCATATCACCCAACCTTACCATGTGCACCAGGACCATCTTTGTGAAAGTGTTGCAAGGACTGCCCTGCAGGCAGCCGCATTACCGGGGACTGCATTTGGCAGCCCGGACATCTCCTTGTTGTATAGAGGCCAGTTCAAATGGACTCTGAAACGGCGTGTGGCCTGCCGTGTTCGGGTGAGTTGCCTCCAGCAGCCAGGAAAAATAATAAAGACCAACGAGCAAAGGACAATTGAGGGTCCTGAAGACACCTGATCATCGATTGCCTGCTGCTGCACTCATCCCCGAATGTTGCCTTTATTGTTCTCTCCTCAAGTCACAGGTCCTGGGCCATGGGTAGTGTAAATATTAGAAATGTGTATAGTTCTGACCCACTTGCTGTTTGTTTAGTTCCAGCAATGTAGATAAGTTGTCCGAATGAGTCTGTTAGTTTAGTTACGCAACGCACAAGGTTATTTATTTTTGGGACATGTATTGAAAATGTCGCACTCAGGGATCCGTAGGTAAAATGTACAAGGGGAACCTACACCTGCATGCCACATGAATGTTGACGACTCGGGTCGAGTCGAGCAAAAGGGAGGGGGGTAGTGTTACGGTTCCCGAAACCGCATGCAAAAAACAGAGAGTTGTCCCGAGTCAGTTATTCCATTAATATACGAGTAGATAGATCCCTTCCTTGTGTAGTGGGAAGACATTGGGGGTGTGTTGCGATGGGCTATAGTTAGGTTATTAGATCATTATTCCCCTTTTATTTTATTCCTTCCTTTTATTTTCTGAGGTGAAATTGTCTTGCTTGCTACCCTCGTTTCACTGGCCACAGCGTACCACCATCTATCCAACGACTCATTTTCAGAGGCAAAATCCCGACGTTCGCTATGGAAGCCGCATTGGCATCCACCTTCCCAAGCCCAGACATGCGCTGCGTGGGCGGGCCAAACTATCATCTGGCCGAAAATCCGCCCAGAAAGGCGCACCACATGAAGACCCGGTCCAATCGGGATGCTCAGATCGGATGATGATGTCGGTTTCACCATGCCTCCTCCCCGAGCTCCGTGATCTATAAAGTACGGAGCAATCCTCAGAGTTGGGGCGAAGTTGGGGTGGATGGAAAGGAAGAAGTCGGTTGGAGTTGTTGAATGGGAAGGTTGTTGTTGGATGGGAAGGTTGTTGTTGTTGTTGTTGTTGTTGTGGGAAGCCGTTGGAAGGAGAAGTGCGAAAGGGAATTGAAGGAGTTGTTGCGAAGTTGTTCCGGTTGCTTGGCTCTCCTTGCGTCTCAACTCGACGGCCAGCCTACTGGTCCGCACTGACACGACCTCGACCAAACCTCCTGTCTGGTCCTGCTGCTGCTCAACTATCGCCATTTTGGACTCCGCTCTCCTCCACTCAAGCTCCTGCTACAGACACGATTACCACACGTGCGGCTGTGGACCGAACTGCACAGCTTTTGTTGGGTGCCACACCACGGAGCATTCCTTCCCCCGAAACGCTCAGGTACCAAAAACTGTGACCTCAACTCCCTCCCCCCCTGGCTGCAAAAGTCCTTTGCCTTTCATTGGGTTTATTTTGTCTGAGTGTGTGTCTGAGTGTGTTGGTGCCTGTCCATTAGATATGCCTGTATAAGTTCTTCATTGTTGTGATTGCTATTGCTTTTATTAATCTCACATCAAGTCTGCACTGTCTGCTTTTGTAAGTTGCTTGTATAATTGTCACACCCCACACCTCTCTCATCATTCCCTGCATTACATCCCCAATTAACCTTTTATTGTGCCACATGCTTTTCCTCGCTTATTGTAAATAAATAATAATTGTAGAAATGTTCCCAGCTCGCCTTTGTCTTTTCCTCCATCGGTCCACCATGGTTCGGATCTAAGTTTAGCCGGGTCTTTATTCCCAACCATCTGTTCTCTTTAGCCGGTACGTCCTTGGCAGTGCCGCTCAACTGCATCCGATCCGGAAAGGTAGTTGGTAGAGTGATCTGGTTTGGACAAGGAGTACCAAGGGCATGGTTAATTAGGTAACCTGATTCTAGGTTACGCGGTTGAGTTATTGGCGTCCACGGTCGGTTGAGTGACCCGCCACGTCACGGAATTATCCGTGAGCGATGGCCTACAATTCCGAGGAGTCTGGTAGGAATTGGCGTAGTTTCCCCCACCTTGTGGTCTTTTCACCGGACCCCACCGGCCTGCAACAATATATATATATATATATATGTATATGTATATATATATATATATATATATATATATATGTATATGTATATATATATATTTATATATATATATATATATATATATATATATATATATATATATATACATAAATATATCTACATACATCTCTATTATAATACCAAGCTTGCACACTAAAAACTTGGCTCGCCGTCACACGATCCCTATGAAATTGCTGTTGCACTTAGCGGACATGCCGACAATGTTTGGGAAGTCTTTGCGTTCCATAGTACCACTTGCATTTTGCACAATGCATATTCTTGTCATTCCCCGTGTACGGTCTGTCATCTGCTACCAGCTATGTTGTACTGCTATCCCGTGCATGTGCACGGGTATCGATAGTATACATATATATATATATATATATATATATATATATATATATATATATATATATATATATATGTATATATATATGTATGTATATATATATATATATATACATATATACATATATATATACATATATATGTATATATGTATATATATATATATACATATATACATATATATGTATATATACATATATACATATATATATACATATATATATATATATATATATATATATATATATATATATATATATATATATATATATATATATATATATATATATATATATATATATATGTGAGCAGGTTATCTCAAAACTTTGTGGACAGATTCGAACGAAATTTGGTGTGACGAGGACAAATCGATTCGATTTTGGTCAAGATCCGGATACAAAAGTTAAATTGTTCAGCCTGGTTTTTGATGTCTTATGTGCATACATTGTACTACATCAACAAACTAATATCTATTGCACACCTTCTTCTTGCGTATGGCAGCTTGGCTGCCACGTTGCTATCATTTTGTTTGGGCACAACAATGCCACTGATGCTGTGCCCCAATACCAGCACAGCCGTACTCATTTTTCCAACCCCAGAAGGATGACAGGTTGAGTCAATCCCACCTGGTGTTTATTCAGTGGCAAACGGGACTCAAACTCAAGACCCTAAGATCCCAAGCCAACCACCCTAACACGTAAGCCAACAACAGGCTTACCTGTAACACATGAAATGATGAAACACTCTGATCGGACAGTGCAGAGGAGTGTGCCGTGGCGCATCCTTTTATTGTTCATTTCTTGTTGTGGGAGCACATGTATATTGTGCAGGTATTTCATTCTGGAGCAAGATCCTATAAATTGTCGACCTCTTCCTGAGTCAGTTATTTGTCATTTTTGTTGTGTTATCATGCCCCAACCTTCACTTTCTTTCCAGCCACAATGGCCTTTACGCTCTCATTTATGTTGCTGTATTTGTTTTATTTTGGCACCACCTGTCGAGGGGAGAGGGGGGGTGAGCACTGTTCAGGCTCGTGACGTAATCAATACAATCGCGCGCTCAGCTGATCGCCGTTCTCACGCACTCATTGGTCGATAGTTTGACGCAGGCTCGTGTCATCCCGCCGATTGGTTGCACCTCCCATGAGGAGGTTGTATGGTAATGCTCCGCTGTGATTGGACGAACTTGCCGGTTTTCCCGTTGGTGCTGGTTCACATTGCCGCGCTGTGATTGGTTGCCCGGCGGTGGCATGTTTCAGTGCTCGCGATGGCTCCGCGCAAAATCTCTAACTTTTTAACACTTTCCTGTAATTGTAACACATTCAACTGCGTTGTACGAAAATATTTTGGTGGATTAGTAAACTCGCGACTATTTATCGCCTTGTTTGTTACAATACCAACGTGGAAACCACCTCAGCACTCTGAATTACCCTGATTGCCGTCGAGCACCCCCCCGACCCCCACTCCCCCCTATTTCCGGTCATATTAATAACCCGAACAGATTTTTTTTTATCGTCTCCGAACCATTTCGCAGCGTTTATTTTACGGACTTTTTACGATTATAAAACGATCTTTCCTTCTCTCCGTGTATCCTGTTTTATGCCTGATTTATTTATTTATTTTAAGCTTACCTGTACTCCCCTCCCCCTCTCCTCTTCGTTTTATTTAAATATCCAACCCTGAGCCAGTCCCCTTTCCGCGCTTCTCTCCCTCAACTTTGAATTGATAGTTCTGCCGTTCGTCCACGAATCGTGCTCCTTCCGTGTCCGACTTCAATGAACGACATGTCTGATCATTCATTGAAAGCGATTCCTGATTGAGGAGGTTCACGCTCTCCACGTGGTGTAAAACCGCCTGGCGGCTGCTGAGCTGAATGGGACATTTGCATTGACAAGGTAAGAGACTCCTCGGCAGCTTCATTTTCAACTCTCCCCGCCGTGAGGGAGTACATGAGCACGTGTCACCCCCCCCCCTCAAATTGGTAGTACATCGGTCATGCTCCCCAATGTGGTAAATTATTCTGTGTAAGTGTATAACCTCCCCCCCCACCACCCCAAGAAGTCGTACATTGGTCTGTGTGCTGTGCCTCCCTCCCCTCCCTCCCCCCATAGAACATTGGTTTGTCCCTGTTGGTCTGCTGTACGTTTCTGTGCCCCCACCCATCCTCTCTCCAACAGTGCAAAAGTCTGCACCTCCCCCCCCCCCCCGCAACTGTACATTTTCTGTCCTCCTCCCCTCCCCCCGCTTTCTTAGTCTGCATGCTGTCTCCCTCTCCCTCCCCCTCCGTACATTGGTCTATGTGTACATTGCTCTGCCCCCACCTCACCCCCACCCCCATCAGCACATTGGTCTGACCCCCACCACTCTCCCCAGCAGTGCATTGGTCTCTGTGCTGTGTAGCCCCCCCCATCTTCTGCAGTCGATTCGTCTATGTATATACTGTTGTGCTCCCACCCCTCTCCCCTCCAGCAGTACATTCATCTTCCCCTCCCCCCCACCCTGACTTTAGTCTATGTGCTGTGTCCCTCTCTTCCATCCCCCCCACCCAACAGTACATTAGTCGACATGCATGTTGCTCTCCCCAACCTCACCCCCACCCCCATCAGCACATTGGTCTGACCCCCACCACTCTCCCCAGCAGTGCATTGGTCTGTGTGCTGTGTAGCCCCTCCCCCATCTTCTGCAGTAGATTTGTCTATGTATACGTTGTGCCCCCACCCTCCTTCTCCAGCAGTACATTTGTCTGCCCCTCCCCCCCACCATGACTTTAGTCTGCGTGCTGTGTCCCTCTCTTCCACCCCTCCCCAACAGTACATTAGTCGACATGCATGTTGCCCTCCCCCACTTCACCCCCCACCCACATCAGTCTATTGGCCTGCCCTTCCCCCCAGTAGTACCCCTCCCCCACCCGCAGTACATGAGCATGTGTATGTTGATGTGCCCCCACCTGACCCCCCCACCCCCGGCAGTTCATTCCTCTGTCTCCTCGGCATGTCTGCCCAGCCAGCGGGACGTTGCTGTGCCCCCCTCTGCTTCCCCACTTCCAGCAGGTTTTGTTTCATATGGTGAAGTAAAAATTACCTTTCCCTCGAGTTTGATGTACCGGGTGTTTATCATCTCTTTGTACAATTTTTCCAGTTTTATAACCTTGGATGTACACATGATAGACGCACATGGTAAGTGGCATATGAAAGCATAATTACTTCCTCCATTGAAGGTTGGACAGACCTTGTGATTTCATCCCTCTGTCTGTCTGTGTGTCTGTCTGTCTTTGAGCAGGGTATCTCAAAAAATTATTGATGGATTTGGAGGGAACTTGGTGGACAGGTTAGGTGTATGACAAGGACGAATTGATGAGATTCTGGTGAAGATCCGGATACCCGGATACTGGAATTTTAAAGTGATTTTTCACCGTTGACAAGTAGGGTCAAAAAAACGATAGAGAGCACGATATCTCAAAACACTGTGGATTGATTTGGATAAAACTTGGTGGATGAGTTGGGTAGATGACATGAACAAGCTCATTAGCTTTTTGTTAAGGTTTGGATCCAGATCTGGCCGATAGGTGGGATACGAAACGTAAACTGTTCAGCGTGGCGGAGGTATGCGCTCCAGCGAGTGCCGTTCTACTTCATAAAGTGTTGTTCTTTTTTTTTTCTTCAAGAATACAGTTCAAAATTTACAGCTTCATCATAACCAACATTTTTCACAATACATCGTTGAATCTGATTTTCCAGCTCATTCAAAACATTCTGCAGTTCCTGCTGAGAGATCTAATGAATTGCATTTGTCATTGTCGTCTTAATTCGATCAAAATAATTTTTGATGAGTAAACAACACTTTTAAACGTAGCTCCCAACAAGTATTCCGATGGGGAATGAGGTGGCGAAGCAATTGGTCCATGTCTATAAATCCACTTGTCTTGGAAGATGTCATTCAAGAACCGTCTCGCATTCGAAGTTCTATGGTAAGGGGCCTCGTCTTGCTGGAGGAAGGTGCTATCTGAAACATGGAATCGTCGTGAGTTTAGTGGTAAAGAAATCCTCTAACCTTATAAAAGCAACGCTTCTGCAAAAGAAGAGGACCAATGATGCGTTGTGTTCGTGAGAGCACACCGGACAGATTATTATTATTATTATTACTTTTTAATTATTGAGTCTCTTTCACGTTTCTAAACTTCCTGAGGTTTTTCTGTTCCCAAAAATGTGGCAATTGCACTGTCGGACTTTGCCACTGATATAGAAGTTGCCTCATCAGAAAATGTCAACCCCTTCAAGATACCCAGGAGACTTGTATAATTAACAATAATTACAACATGAACTAAAACTTTATGAATTATGCTTTCATATGCTGTTTACAGTTTACTTTGATCATGTGTAAATATAAAGTTATCAAAGTTTGAAGTTGCACTGTAAGGACATTGTAACGGCCATGTTTTCAATGCCATTCAACTTTTGTGACACACTGTAGTTTGTGCTGCATTTCGTTTCTTGTGGGTGTCGTACTCTCGGACCAATGACCTGCAGTACCTTCCCAGAAGGGGAGATGGACGGACGGGAATGGAAAACCTCACTTTTTTGGCCTGCAGTTGAGGCGGTTAAGTGTTTTTCGGGGAGCGGGCAGGGTGGACATGAGAAGACGCTTGAGGAGGTGTTTTATTGATTTATGTATCCCAAGGCTATTCGTGTGTCGCTCCAAGGTTTGTTTAGCTGTGTATTATTGTGAAGGACAGGACACACTCAAATCACCCAGTGATGAAATATACTGGGGGTTAAAGCCCTGACTCCCAACATGTTGGTTACCCTGTTTTTGATTACATATATGATTAAGGCACCAAAGTACATGTTCTAATTCTGCACAGTGAGCCATATAAGAATGATAATCGTCATCTATGGAGCACATGAAGAGCTACAGTTATTGTTGGCACGTGGGGCAGAGGCCTTGTGGTGGAGATAGCATTGAGAAAGAAGGAATCCACTACCTCGTATCCACATTTTTATAACTTTTATAACTTGATATAAGTACTGTATAGTATATAATTTGATTTATACAGACCTGAAGGAAGAGAGAGGTAGACCTATAATATCACAACTATCCCTATCACTTATTATTTTGATTCTTATGAAGTTGTTCGGGAGGGTTCAAGGGTTTTGGTGTACACGTACTACGTTGTGTTTAGAACACTTGTCCACCCACTCTCTTCCAACCAATCTCCGAACAGCGGAAAAAGAATAAAAAAACCTCATTTGTTGCAATAAATCTTTGGGAAATCTGAAATGATCATGCTGCTTGACCTATAAACATTGTTTTTCACGTCACCTCCCGACAAAGTTGTCTTTTCTATATGCAGACCTCCCAAACATCAGGTCATGAAGATGTCTTCTCCACGTGAAGTTGCCCAGGGCTTGCTGGGCCATTGCATACAGTGTATGATCAACAGCAATCACTGGGACTTGGCCAGGGTTAAGATGCTGAACAACTGATTGAATTTACCGTTTCCATTTAATCGTTTACCGTGGAATATTTGATCATGGCTGCTGGTTGTGCGTTGTCTGTAAACGAAAGTAGAAGTGCAGTTAGAACATCCGGAGGTATAAGAGACTGCTGCATGTGAGCGTTTTCGGTGCTCTGTCCTTTTAAATTCTGAGCTTCAAGCAAGGAAGCAGCACGTACAATTTTAGAGTCTTGTATGGTGAAGTCGTGATTTTTTTTTTTTTGCTGGTTTTTTTTTCAAACAAAAGAAACAAGTGGGTTCCATCTGTCTCTCTTGCGTGGGGGCTTCTTGTGTGGACTCTTCCCGTTCCGGGTGTCTTCCGTCTTCACGGCCCGCTTCAGCCTCGTATTGTTGAATTTTAGGCGACAAAGTTTGTGCCATACAGCCAAATTAGCCATGAGTGTCTGTTGAATGCCAATGTCTTCATCAAGCCTTTAACATCCACAGACGTTGGCATGCATCCACGTTCCTGGAATTTATAAGAGCTTGTCCATGGAAGATTTGTACCCACATCCAACATCGATGTTGGATGAATTGGTGGACATTGCAAGACCTCCCCAGTGTCTTCCTGGCACAGCAAGGAAAGCTCCCATTCGGTAGATGAAACTATTCCAGGTTGTTTCGATGAAACTGGTTTAGCAGGATCTACAAGCTTGAAACTTTTGGGCATTGTAATTGTCTAATTTTAGATATCTGTAAAAAAAAAATTAATATAGACAATGAAATTTTTCAAATTGCAGCAATGGTCATGGTTGAACCATTCCAAGAAGATTAGGTCTGAACCACTAATTTGACCTCCGATGTTCACACCGCATCCCTCACTGGATATTTTAGGTTAACCCTCCCACCCCACACATCCCAAGCACCTCAAATCGTGTAAAACGCACAATTACATGTGATCTGTAGCTTGGAAATACATGATCCATGTTATGGTAAGACTAGTTCAGTGGTGAAGTGTTTTATTTATTTTATTTTTTTTGGGGGGGGGGGGTGTGGGTTTAAATTCACGGAAATGTTTCGTTGTATCCCCTTACGTTGCACCATTCAAGATATCTCTGAGTAAATTGAAAAGTAAATGTCCTGATTCTATGGAACAGTTCGTATTGTAGTCATTAAACAATAAAACACCAATAAATAGCGATTTAGTAATAAATTTTCTTGGGGGGTGTATCCATGTCTAATATTAATCATCGTGTTGCAGGCTATAAGTTTGCCAGATTTGATCCTTTTCAATGGAAGAGCTTGGCTCCTGGACTAATGTCCCACCTACCCTCGGGCAGGTTAAAATTGGGAAAGTCCTTCAAGCATCAGGTCACTTTTGTACTTTCATTGTAACTTATCATATTCTTTTTTATTATCTTGTCAAAACGAAGTTTTTACAAGATATGTTAGTCAGCTTGTATGTTTTTTTTTTGTTGTTTGTTTGTTTGTCTGTAATCACGTATAAAAAATTCTGCAGAGCACAGTTATCATCGGAAATTTTTGTAACTTCGCCTATCAGAGGCCTATAGAGGTCCCTTACAGCGCATAAAATTTTGAAGGTCAAGGTCAAAGGTCAAGGTCACTTTGTAGCAAATCAGGGGAGTCGACGAAACCCTTATTTTTTGAGTAATTTTGATCGGATCGTCTTCAAACTTCATGGGAATATAGTTCATGGTCTGGCGCTCAGCTGATTAATTTTTGGTGGCGATTGGCCTTGACCTTCATATGTTTTTTTTATTTATTTTATTTTTTTGTCTGTAATCACGTATAAATCACTCTGCAGAGCACAGTTATCATTGGAAATTTTTGTAACTTCGCATATCAGAGGCCTATAGAGGTCCCTTTCAGCGCATAAAATTTTGAAGGTCAAGGTCAAAGGTCAAGGCCACTTTGTCGCAAATCAGGGGAGTCGACGAAACCCTTATTTTTTGAGTAATTTTGATCGGATCATCTTCGAACTTCATGGGAATATAGTTCATGGTCTGGCGTTCAGCTGATTAATTTTTGGTGGCGATTGGCCTTGACCTTCATGGTTAGCGCCTAAGGTCAAACATATTTGACCCCAAGGTCAAATTTTCAAGTTTTAAAAACCATATCGTGTAGTACCTCAAATTGAACACCTCGATGAGTGCTTTCTAGATATGTCAAGCTTGAGACATTATGACGTCATTTGGTGACGTTATGAGGCAAAAGCATATTTTTCATGGTTACTCTGTAGAACGATTCTCATCGGAATCTCTCGTAGGCAGATATGCCTCAAGGAGTCGCTCCTGGTGGATAGCAGCTCTGTTCACCTCAGTGTGACCTTAAACAAGTCACACGTGGTCACCTTTTGGCAAGATACGGGTCACCCTGCGGGTGACATTGGTTTATTTATTTATTATACCTCCGCTGACGAAGTCACCAGGGCATTATGTTTTTGGGTTGTCCGTCTCTCCGTACGTACGTCCAAAAGGGTTAGGGTTATGTATGTTCGGTTTGCGAATGCAACTGGTGAAGTAGCAATAATAATGGAGACTTTCATGCTCTTGACAGCAGAGATTCATGACAAGTCAAGAAGCTTTACAATGCTCGAAGCAATCCTGGATGGGTCACCATTACATTGCAGGATCCTTTTTTTGTATACACTGTCGAGGCTCGTATGAGAGCTGACACACAGAACACACAACAAGGGGAGCAGGAGACAAGGACCAGGGGGGGGAGAGGGAAGGAAAAACAGTGGGGAACAGAGACAGGAGATCTGTGGAAGGGAGAGGGATGGGGTGGGGTACACTGGGTAAACAAAATGGACACAAAAAGGGACTTTCAGGTCTTTACGTGACAGGTACTTTCAGGAAGGAAAGCCGGGAATTTGAAGGAGGTGGGTTTGGGGTGTATTAGCAGGGGTAGAAAATATCGAGGTTTTGGATGGTGGAAGATAAGAGATGGTGGTGAACAGTTGTTTTGAAAACCTTGAGGGAAGAGTGGGATTGAAGATAATGTGGGAGTTTGTTCCAAAGGTGGGGAAAAAGAGGAATGAAAGAGTGAAGGTGAGCAGTGTTTCTTGATTTTGGTAGTTTTACCAGAAGGGGGTTTCTGTCGGAAATATGGGGGGGGGAGACATATCTCAGACAGAGCAGTGGGGGCAAGGTCAGAGAGGAGACTGCAGAAGACGCAGACGACCCACCTGCCTGCGGTGAGACAGTGAGAGACCCAAAGACCGAACCACATCGTGGCAGATACCAATGATTCTAAATGCCTTGGTTTCCACAGCAGGAAGCTGAGAAAGGTGAGGCGGGAGCACCAGCCCAGAGGGGAGAGCAGTACTCCATCAGGCTGCGGATGAAAGCTTTGTATGTGGTCAGGAGCTTAGGTGTGCCAAGGAAGGAATTTGCATGACGGAGGACGCCCAGTTGGCAACTGGCTTTGGAGGATAGCTTATAAATGTAGCTTTTCCAGGAAAGATCATGACAGTTGGTGAGACCCATAAGCTTGAATGAAAGGACTTCAAGAAGATTGTTGAGAAAGTAGATGTGGGGAGCGGGGGGTGGGGGGGTGTGGTTACAGACGGTCCTTTTTGAGAAACATTGAGAGATTGTGAGATTTGTCAGGGTTAAAAGACATGTTCCACATGTTGGACCAGCTTCTGATTTTATCCAGATCTGCAGTGAGCGAAGAAGCTGCTGCTTGCCGGTCTGAGGGACGACAGATGGTACGGCAGAGGGTGGAGTCATCAGCAAAGAGATGAAGAGGATTTTCCAGAGAGACAGAGAGATCATTGATGAAAACCAGAAAAAGAACAGGGCCCAGAACTCTGCCTTGAACTCCAGCCTGGATAGGAAGAGGGGATGAAAGAACTCCATTTAGGGCCACACAGTGTCTGCGAGCCACGAGTGGAGATGTCCTTGGATACCATAGGAAGAGAGTTTGGTGAGCAGGGCAGAGTGACAGACTGTATCAAAAGCACGCGATATGTCTAGGGAGATTGCTCTGATTTTATGTCTGGCATTTAGGATCTCCATCCATTGTTGGGTCTGCTGATTGGTCCGCAGTTGCAGGGATCTGTTTTTGCACCTTTTTTATGCAGAGCAGTGATGTTAGCAGATTTCCAAGCAGATGGCAGATGACGTTGAGCAAATGAGAGGGTGAATAGAACAGAGAGAGGGTGAGCAAGAGCTGCAGAGCAGGTTTTTAAGACACGTGGGCTGATGCTGTCTGAACCGGTTGCAGAATCTGAGTTGAGGTTTGACAGCAAGCTCTCCACCTCGTCAGGAGAAGAGGACATAGAGTCCAGGAACAGCTGGGTGTGACTGGGTAAGGTGGGTACAGAAAGCGATGGGTTTTGTACACAAGATTTCAAAACAGAGTTTCGGCATTCAGCCTTTTCACGTGCAGTGTCAGCTGTGTGGCCATTTGAGGTAAGGGAGGGAATGGAGGGGGAACGTACACCAGAAACAGACTTAATCAGACACCACCAGGATTTGCAGGTGGGAGACAGGTTTGAGAGTTCAGACTTGAGATGAGAAAGATGTTCTTTTCTGGCTCTCCTGAGGGGACACACACACACTTGTTCCGAGCTTTGTGGAAGGAACTGAGATTGCCTTCAGTCGGATTAGCCTTCCATGAGGTGAAGGCAATTTGTTTCAGGACACGTTGTGGTTCCTTTGCTTTTTTGCAGAAGATTTCTCATCAGTTATGGGAAGTGATTTTTATTACTAAAAATGTTCTTTAAAAAAAAAAAAATCTCTTTTCCACTTGACTTGCTGTTTACCTTTTACCTTTTTCTGTCACTTCCATGTATGACTACTACTACGACTATGCCCAACTTTAATGATCCAGCTGGTGATGTCTAAGGTTCAACGAAATGTGATTTGGGCATGAATTTTTAATTTTCTCAGGGTGCCGGCAAAAACTCACCTTCTCTTCAGGTAAAACGCTGCATAGAATCTTTAATGTGTACCAGATCATGCCAGCAGATGGAACACCCAGTTTAGCATACGTGTGAGTGACGGAGCGCTTGGAGATTAAAAACGACGCCCACGAAGCATCAATCCGACGGTTTAAGAGTTGTGTCGGGAATCGAACCGAAGCTAGATAGCGCTGTCTCTGCACCATTCTGTCGCACCATCACTTCCATTCCATGCCTCCATTGTTCTCTCCTTTGTGTGGCTCGCCTCCATATATCTTGAACTCTTAAGAAGGTTATTTTTACATTCAGCTTCTCTTTCTCACTCGATTTATAGTCATAACAATATTGATGGCTTAACCTTGTTATTTAATGTCTTTTTCATGGGGATCAAATGTAGTCTTTTTCCATATTAACAGAACAAGTATTGTGTTTCGAATGTAAAACAAGCTGAGTATATAATGATCAACTTTTTCTTGCAGGCTGTGGATTTAGTGAAATATTTATTATCGGTTCTGTTAAACCTCATTTGGCGAAGCTTTTTCCAGCCACTTTCATTGTATGGTTATGGTAAATGATGTGGCACGGTGACGTGCAGGACACGTGGCATTTGTAACTTCCTGCCAAATGTTTTCGATTACAATATACTGTGAAGGTATTCAAATTTCTTGCTTGCTAGTGAAAAGGCCAGGTCGGCAAGACCGCTCATGTTTAAATTGATCGTATCTCAATGACACGTATTAATGACTGAAGCACAATGTCAACATTTTGAATGATGCAGGTTTCTCCTGGGTCACGTGATGTTGTTCCACCGACGTCGAGAGGCTTTACTTGCACGAGGGAGGTTGTACAACGTTGGAGAGCAACGGCTAAGCTTGTGTAACTTTGTACTCGGTCAGGTTGAATTGCACTCCAGAGCTGGATTTAGCACCTATTCGTCAGTAGCCAAACATCTGAATCGCGTTTGGTGTACCTGTAAAACAGCAGCACCCTTTCTGCTGCGCTTCTACTTCTGGATTTTAATTTGTTTGGTGTTTCAGTTCGTGCAGTTGTGACATAGCTTCCCAGGATCCGATCTGCCTTCAACACAGAGTTAAGAATGCTGGATGCTCCTTCATCTCAATCTTCATCTCAATCTGGCCAGTTGGGTTATAAATGGCTGTCAAGGTCAACGCCGACAGTAAAATGCAAGCGAGCGAAGTTTCGGCGTAGGCGGAAGGTGGGAAGCAAGCAGGAACAAGTTGGATTGAAACTCGAACCCGGCGGAGCTGCTTTGCTGATGGAGAGGTTACAATGTGAATCTCACCGAAGAATGTGTTCTAACCGGAATACTGGTGTTCATTGCTCTCGTCCTTCATCGTCGTCATCGATGTATCTTCCACTGCCGCTCATTAAAATCACACCCTCAAGCGACGACGAAGGTGGGAGCTGGTCACGTTCCTCGACTCCCAGTGGGTCTCCACGCCGCCGCAAATCTCTTCTGAGAAAGTGGCTTCGTGCGAGAGACCAGTCACTGTCAGAAGATGGCGATAGGTGGGGATGCCTGGTGGATGCCGAATTGCTTTTAATATTCAAATTTTTTTTTTTAATCGTAAAAATAATGATGATTTGGAGGTGGTAGGATAGTCATCTTAACCTTGCTATAAACTGTCACCCTGGTGTTTTGCTGGCATGGAGATTCATCCATTGTGTGCCGTCCCTTGGATGGATGTTATGCTCTGTCCCATATCGTAGCATTAGGTAGTGGATGTTAAAGATCCGACGGTTTTTGTGAATAATAGGCAAGTTATCTCCGGCACCATAACCAAATTGAAAATTCCTACACTCTGTTGAGTTTCCTGAGTGGCGACCTGTCCATGATTGTAACTCTTCGCCAATGAAGCTGCTTTAGCAATCTTGTGTGCCGAATGGTGTGAGCAAGATAGATACAGATGTTTTTGACAGATTTTGCATTTTTTATAAATTATTTTAATGACAGTGGCATAGTGCAACTCTCAACACTAATGCAATTTCTGTTTTTTTTTTTTTAATTTACATTTTACTTCATGACAAAAGAAAAAAGTAATTGAAAATACTTGAAGTTTATAATTCCTTGTAATTGGACACAAAAATGGCATTGTGGTACAATTCCCCCCAATTCCTATTTAAAAGTGATTATTTGTAGGATTAAGGCTATGGATGTTAATAATAATAATATTAGCAAGTGAAATCCTTCAATACGCACGTGTGGTGAAGCAAATGAGTACCCAAATGTTAAAATATGCAATTTATGCTTTTTCAGTTGAAAAACAATTAAAAAGCGTACTTAATATTTGAAATGTAAAAATCTTGTTATTATTGTGATAAGCACCTTTTATATATAACAGAAGGAATGAAATCGTTCGATACAGCGTGGCAGGAGGCCGCAAAAGAATGATGTAAAATAAGAAGAACATAGCTTTCGGCGATCGGCGATCTGCGCGAAATGCGATGGTGGGCGGAAATGACGTCTTTCGGCGCGAAATGCGATGGTGGGTGGAAATGACGTCTTTCCTTCATTTGTACATGAGAGGGGAGCGTTTCTTGGTTTTTTTTTTTTCCCCGTCAAGCAATAAATTAAATGGTTTTCACATATATAACACATTAGTTTCACAAATTTCCATGAAATACTCGGGTATTTCCGTCAATTCTCGCTATTTCTGTCTAGGTTACGCACTGCATCTACCAGACTGCCGTCATTGGCTGTCTTGAGGCACGTGGGGGTGGGGGGGGACACCGGAGACGCAGTCGACACCGGGGACATTTTAAACTCGGTGCAATTGTATACAGCGCATGCACTGTAATAATAATTATACCTTTAATTTTGTGTTGTAAAAGCACATAGAGTTGTGGAGGCAGTTTCATTTGCAAGGGGACAGTCCTGGACAGGTCGCCCCTCTGACGCATGTTAACCCGAATGGTTATTACACCACTACACATCGCCGGCCAGAGAAGGACGACAGGCTGAGTCAACCCCACTTGGTGTTAATTAAATGGTTGACGGGTTCAAACTCGGGCCCCTTAGGGCCCACGCCAGCCACCTTAACCACTAAGCCAACACTAGGAGTGGTGTGGATGTTATGATTTGGTGGTGGTCCTGGATGGCTGCGGTTTGTAATAAGTATCATTGAAGAGACCTTTATGTATGTTTAAAGCCTGAAATGCAGATTTAATGGATTCCACTATGAGCCAAGATATGTAATTAACCCGTTTCCTAACCAAGCATTTAATAGCTGTGGCTGCACTGTCCCCATGATGATTGGTCCATCGGTTATTGGACTTCACATCTTCCTGACACTGCATGGTTTATGCTTTTTATCACATCAAATCCAACAGCACTTGTAAGTGCTCGCCACAAAAGTTCAAGTGTCATTGGTTCCTCCTTTTCCTGTGCTCTTGAACCACAAATTCTGAAATGTAATACCGTAGTTAACAATTATGCTGGATGCTGCTATTTTCTTGACCACAAAGTCTTTTGTTGCAGAATCCATTGTATGAAATTTCCTCGGTGAGCTCGGTTTATTTTTAATTTTTATTTTTTTAATGCCATTAATAACTAAGGATACCTGCCAATTTTTAAACACTGCAAGAACAGCTTGACTCCTGAGTTTTATTCAAATGTAAAATTATCTTCATGAGTACGTACCTATCATGGAGTCCAGGGGCACTTGCGCATTCATGCACTTTGTGAGGTAGTTGCACATACGAGAAGACGGCGAAACGGTTTTTTTTTTCTTCCTCGTATATCACAACGAAAAACATGACGTTCTCCATCCTGAAAATTGCCCACTATGAGGAAAAATGTGTGACTGGCTGTAAAATACCTGGAAAAGGACTAATATCTGTGCCAAGTATCACTTGTGCAGACCCATGCCTTCAAATGGAAGAGAATTTTATTAAAAGTTTCATCAGGACCCCCTTTTTATGATTGAATTTTAGATGTATCACATGTATTAAGAGACATAATAAAATAAAATTCACTTTCTGCATTTTCATGCCTGTGCACGTGCTTCCCCGTGCTTTGCTTTTGCTTTCTACCAGGTTTACATACATCGATCTTTACCAGGTCTTTCATGATACTAGGTTTTTTTCCCTCTCGAATAAATTGAGTTATTCAAACTCCTGGGTCTCCCTCTCAGCCATGATCTTTCTTGGGCAAACTACATTTCAAAGTTGGCTTCTAAAAGCCAGCCACTAACTGGGCATTCTGCATCGTGCAAGGTCCTTCCTTGGTACATCTAAGCTCCGATCTACCGACAAGGCTTTCATCCATACTTTGATCGAACACTGCTCTCCCCCCCCGCCCCCCACCTGCGCTTGCGTCCCTGTCTCACACCTTTCTCAGCTATATGCCGTGGAAACCAAGGCCTTTAAAATCGACAAGTCTGGAGACGGCGATGGTTCACGAGCAATGTACACAGTTCGCTTTTTTTATTTTTTGACCTTCGAGGGGACGCCATGGGCAAACTGGTGGGAATCGGGAAAAACGTAAATGATGAAAGTTGTAGTACTCGAAGAGCACTTATTGCATTCCAACTTTCATTCGATACAGTTGAAAACCCTTTGAGCTCGATGCCCAATTTATTGATTTTTTTTTGACATTTCCTAAGTTCGTGACCTTGGACCGAAAATGAAAAATCGAGCTCCGTGGGGCTATGCAGGTGCCATTGGGCTAACCAGATACCGAAATCCCTGCCAGATTCGACAAACCCCCTCGGAGAAGATGCAAATTGAAATCAGCTACCCCCTAAAAACACGTTTTTTGGGCTCTGCCCATAATGGGCGCAGCCCATTCTCCGGAAAACACAACTAGATCATGATATAAACCTCCCACCCAAATTTTTATCAAGATCTGATCAAAACCCACGGAGCTATGCTCGGGACAGACAGACAGACAGACAGACACACACCCATAACGAATATAGTGGTCACTTACTGACTCGTGAACCAATTATTGGAATCTCTCACACTGAAGCTGAGTCTATGAGCCTATCGCTTTGCCATCACTTACAGGTCAGTGTTCTCCTTCTTCCACCTCCTTTCTGGCCTTGTACCCTTTGCCCTCTCTGTTCTTTGTTCTACACCCCTCCCCCCCTCTCCCCTGGTTTCTGCAGGGCACACTCGTTGCACTATCAACCCCATTCTCGTGTATCTACCAAAATCCAGTCACTGCTCACCTCCACCCATTTGTTCCTCTGCTTTTCCCGCCAGTGGAACCAAGTTCCACATCCTCTTCAATCTCATTCCTCCCTCCAGGTCTTTTAAGACAGCAGTTCACCGCCATCTCAGATTGTCCCCCAATCCAAAACCATGATCTTTTCTACACCCATGAAACCATCCCTCACTCCTCCCCCAAATTTTGCTTCTGCATCCATCTCGTCCACCCTTTGCGGTCTCCCCTTCCCTTCCCCTCATCGCTACCCGCATCCCTTGTTTGTCCGTCTCCGTCTATTTTCTCCATCGGCCCTGCTCTTGGCATTTCCCACTTCTCTTTCTGCTGTTCCTTTTGTTTTTCTGTGTCCTGATCTGACCGGTGTTCCCAGTCTTCCATGAGCCTTGACTGTATACCAAAAATATAGAAAACGGGTATTTTAAAATTTATTTTTCATTCACTTTCATAGGCTTGCTTTGTTAATTTTTCTGAATGATTAGAATGGTTTTAACCCTTCCAGTTGCTATTTTATTTTGCCATTGTTCTTGACCTTTGGAATAGTGGGTATCACGTTCACCTCATGATCACAAGGCCCGTAGTTTTGTGTGTAGCTCATGTCAGATTTTAATTATTTTTTTATCACTTTTACTTTTTGGTATTTTAGCAGGCTTGTGAATGGAAAAGATCATTGTACTGCTTTGTTGAGGATACCTGTGGTTGGAATCATAAGTTCTGTAATTATTCTCAAAGGATTGGAAAATGCCATTGTAATTGGTGAGTGTGTGAGTCCACACACTGATGTACTTTATATGGATCATTCATTTTTAGATCTAACATAACCTATACGCCCCAGAGACGCTGCAGCTATAATCTTCTGGTTTTTTTTTTCTTTTGCAGCAATGAAACTGGAATAATGTTTGCTAATTTGACCATAACAAGTGAAGATTGCACAGATTCTGTGCAGCATTTGCTGTCACAGCAACTTGTTTCGAAATGACACTTCACACAGCATTTCTTTTGGTTCTTGCGGTACTCTTCAGACCAGGGACTCGACGAGCACGTCCGGACGGCCTTGATTACTTTTTGAGATGGTTCGCCAAGTTCATTGTCCGAGGTGTGCTGAAAGGCTTGCGAGCGATGAGCGCCCCGGGCATCTTTTCGGCACACTTGGACGATTTTCTAATTTAATTGTGATGTCCGAAGTTAGCCGTGCCCGTTTTCGAGTGTGCGTTTGTCCACACCTAGATCGACTGTAATCTATATTGTTCATTTTAAAGTGTTTGAAAAGTTGCATCTCATGCACACAGTTTTGCACAGTAATGAAAAAGTTATAAATTTTTCATTCAAATTCATATATGTGAAATTTAATTTAATTTTTTTTTTTTTTTTTTTTTTTACGAGTGGTCCGTACTCGGTGGATCATAGTGTGAAAGGCGTCCCCTAAACAAATACCCCTATGGGGCTCTGCAGTGTTAAATGCTCTCTTTTTTGCACTTGTACTGCTTTTGCCATCTGAACAAAATTACACAGCACAACCTGTGTTCAGATGAGCAAGAATTTCCCCCAGCGTTGTACCATCACTCATGCCACTACTGTGCCAAATTTGCCAATAACAAAAAGAAAACAATTCAATATGGTTGATTGGTGTGGATTGTTACCTCTGCCACCAAAGGTGAAGGAGGTTATGTTTTTCACCCCTCTCTGTCTGTTTGTCTGTGTACAGGATATCTCAAAAAGTTGTGTACGGATCCGGATGAAATTTTGTGGACAGGTTTGTTGTGTGACGAGGACGAACTGATTAGATTTTGGTGAAAATCCGGATCCGATGACTTGAATTTTTTTAAAGTGATTCTTCACCATTGAGAGATGGGGCCAAAAATGATATAGTACTGTATAGCATATTTCAAAAAATGTATTGGGCCCCAAATATTCTCATGGATCAGGCATTACGTGGCAGAGGTATACGCTCGACCGAGTGCCCTTCTAGTTGCTTTTTTGTTGAGCATTTATTAATGTAGTTATGGGGCAAATTATTCTTTAATTCATTGCCTTTAGATACATATGTCATTACAACAGGGCGATCATGGTCTTGCGCAAGATTCAATATTTTTGTACCAAAAAAAAATTTTTTTGAATTAATTTAAATACCATTGCATTCTTGATTGTGAATATCTGGATACTCTTCAACTTTCTAAATTGCTATCAAGATGCTCGAGGCAACTTGTGTGAACCATTTTCTTTCTTTTATTTCTAAATGTATGCATTTATATTGATAAATGATTATTATGTGCAACACTGTGCGATACTTGTACTCGCTGTGGCACTGGCAATGAAAAACACTTCGGAAAGTGGAAACGCAGCATCGATCGGAAAGTTACGTTTACCACGTAATCGAAGGTGTTTTGACACCATGCTGACGCGGATAACCCCGACCAACACTGTGCCAAATTTGCCAATTACAATCACATCTTGTGATTACCACGCAAAGGAGGTATAAACGCATAAGCCCACTTCAGTGCCAAAATAGATTTGTTTTTATAACACTGGTTTCACGTAGCCGCATTGAAGAGTCGCAACTTGAATGTGTCAAGGCCTTATCATGACTCGTGTCGTATTGACAATGCTCAGTGAGTATATTGTTGTGATAGTTGTGTGGCTATTGTACAAGCAGGATTGATTACTCATGTTGGTGGGTAAGCTGTTTTGAGCAGACTGTGCACGCGAGTGCAGCATGAGTACAAAATGTCCATTCTTGGGGTGCAAGTAGCTGCTGCAAAGTAATTTTATTTTATTTTTTTTTAATTTATATTTTATTTTATTTCTTTAAATTAACACTACAGGAGAAGGGTCGAGCCCAAAAACCAAGAGGATCCTCCTGGATGTAAAAGCAAAAAAAGGATGGGGAAAATATTGTTATGGTTCTAGGAACCATATGCATACAACATGCAGGTGTCCCAAGTCAGTTATGCCGTTACGTATATGTGTAGACAGAATCCCTCCTTGTGTGTAGTGGGAAATCGAAGGGGTGCGTTGTGATGTTTTTTTTTTTAGTTAGGGTGATAAATTTTTATATCCCATCATCCATTGCGATCCATGGTACCCGAGCGCTTGCAGCCTTCGGTTCGCTGGCAACGACTTACCACGGTCCACCTGTTGTCTCTGGAGGCTCGTTTTTCTGAGACAGAATCTTCGTTGTCGCAGTTCCTATTCGGTTTCTCCAAACGCTCAAACTCTTTCTTGACGAGTCCACACACGTGGAGTGGGCGGGCCTTGCCGGTGCCTGGCCGAGACCCGCCCAGAAAGGGTGGACCCATGGGAGCCCGGTCCAATCAGGGTGGACAGTGACGTCAGTTTTGATCAAGGCCCTTCCCCGCTGAGGGAGGTCTATAAACCACGACATCATCCTCAGTCTTGAGTTCTTTGGGGGGTGTTCGTTCTGTGCTTGGAGGCCGGAGTTGGTTGGAAAATGAAGGGGTTCCTGCTGCTTGGGTCCGCTCACGTCTCGGCCTGACTACTGGTCCCGGCCCACTCGAACTCCTCCACGGACCCGACTCCACACGGGCGGCTGTGGACCTGACTGCGCGAATGTTGGCAGGTGCCGCACCATGGAGCATTCCTTTCCCCAAGACTCAGGTACTCGAAAGAACTGCGACCTCAGCCCGCCTCCCTCCTTGACTGCAAAAGTCCTTTGCCTTCAACTGGGTTCATTTTGTCCGAGTGTGTGGCGCCAGTCTCATAAGTAGAAACTGTATAAGTGTTTTCGATCATTGTAAATCTTACCTCTATAATTCCCGCGTAAGTCTGCTCTGTGTCTTCTTTTGTAAGTTGCTTTAAATTGTTGCACTACATCTTCGTTCTTTCCCCTGCATAACACCCCAATAAACCTGTTTCTGTGCCACTTAAATTTCCTTGTTTATTATAAATAAACCATCATTAGAAATGTTCCCACTTCGTTTTCGTCTTTTCCTTCATTGGTCCAGCATCGTTCGGATCTGAGTTTTAGCCGGGTCTTTGTTCCCGTTAATCTGTTCATCCTCGCCGGCACGGCTTTGGCAGTTCCGCTCGACTGCACCCGAACCGGAGTTGGTAGTCTGTAGTTGGAACTCTACCGTAGTCGGTAGAGTGACCTGGTTTGAGCAAGATGTGCTGAGGGCGTGGTTCCCCAGTAGGGGACACCGTGTGGTTAATTAGGTAAATTGGTTCTCGACAAAAGGACCCTACGCTACGCGGTGGAGGTATTGGCGTCCACGGTCAGTTAAGCGACCCGCCGCCTCACGGAGTTATCCGGAGCGACGGCCTACAATTCCGGGGAGTCTGGTGGGATACGACGTAACCTCCCCCACCTAGCGGTCATTCTCGCCACCGGTTCCGGCCCGCAAAAATATAATCATGATGTCGGTGCAGGAGATGATTGGCCCACAGTTGAATATAGAGGGGGTGAGCAGCTTGAGGGAACTTTGCAGACAAATAAGGAGCATTTCAGGTATATCAACAGTGCAAATTGGTGGCCTCAGAAGGGCTTCCCAGAATCCTGTGCTCTGTGCAGCTCCAGTTGCAATCTGGCAGAGAAGTAAATCCGAGATTATGCACTAAATGATAAAATGACGTCCCAGGGGACTCCACCCAGGTCCGGGCATCTAGCTTTATGGCGGCAAGCCTGTGGGAATATCAACTGCAGTAGTATCCTCTCGCAGGCACTGGAGAACCAGGAGCACAGCCTGTAAGGCATAAAGATCGAACACCCAAAAACACACAAACCCCCATCCGGCAGCATGTCCCAAGAGCTTGCAACAAAATCAATGTACCGCTACAGGTTCCTAAGAGACAGGTGATGGTACCGCCCTGGGACGACCTACTACCCATGAGATAAAGCAGCCATACATTTTGCTGAGCCTTATTTGCTGTCTTGAGCACCACCTCAGACAAGAGCACAATGAAACAAATGCTCTAAAATTAATATGACCGAACTTTATTTTTGGGTCAATTGGGAAACTGGAGCCATACATCAATTTTTGGCCTTATTTCCACTTTAAATAAATAAATAAACATGGGGGCAGTGCCAGTCAATTTGTATATGGTAATCTGTGCTTGGATCCCCAAAATCGCTCCACTAGATGCACGTGTTCTGAATAATTATCCCAAACTTGTGAAGGAACCTCACATGACAACATGGACATCACCTGACAGAAGAACAAACAACCAGATTGATCACTTGATGATCAGATGGATGTACGAGTAAGGAGAGGGATTGATATATTCGGCGATCCAACAACTGTGCTGGTTGCACACCTGAAACACAAACTGACAAAGGAATACCAGTACAGAGACCAAAAAATATTAAACACTGACAAACTGCGTAACAAGGACTTACAGGAACAATCTAATGTAGATTACACAAAATTGGTTTGATGCATCGGAGAAGGAAAACGGGATCGTCATTGAAACCACTGATGAAGCCTGTAAAGGCCCGGTCACACCTTGACGTTTTAGCCAACGTATGCCGATTTTTGAATTTTTTTTCTAAAACGCTGGCACACGTTGAATACGTTATGGGTAAGTTTTGATAACATTGAGAGCACGCTGAAAAACACTGCCATACGTCGTTGTACGTTGGCTTTAAACGTTGTACTTTTCGGTTGTCCTCAAATTTTTTCATGCTTGAAATTTCACGACGTATGCCGGCGTATGACTCACACGTTCCGCTACGCTGGCCACAAGTTGTATGCACGGTCTGCGATCGTTGACAGACGTCAACACATGCTACTTGTAAGTTAATCATAAGTTGAGACACGCCGAGGTAATGTTTAGCGTACCCGAAACTTATTTCTAACCTATGATTAACGTGTTGTTGGCACGTTACGCGATCGTTGCCCCACATCGACAGACGTTACTTTTAAGTTACTCAAAGGCTGAAAGACGTCGGTATAATGGATCGTCCTTGCGTCAGCGTCCACGGCCACGGCCAGGACACTTATTTGCAGCATTCTTCAAACTTTTCTTCGGCATGACGAGGATGTTCACACTTCGATGTCTAGCTTGGCTATGATTCCAATTGTCCATCGGCAGCGTCTATTTAAAATAGTCGAGTTTGAGCGTTTTAACACGTTCAGAAGGAACGCTTCAAATTTCCAAACCCCAGCGTCAAAAAACAAAGGTGAGTGACAGCAATTTAAATCGTTCATTGTAAACAATGAAAATAGCTGAGTGGTACCGTTTAAAAGTCGTTGAGTGTAAAAAAAAAAATCCAATTGTTGAGCGCAAGCGTCTACTTTCAATAGTGGAGATGCAGCCATTTAAATCGTTGAGTGGCAGCCTATGAACCTACCCGTGGACACGCGGACGCAAGGAGGATCCATCATAACCCACACCCTCCCCCTCACACTCACCTACTACTGCCAACATGAACAAACTACTACTAATACTAATACTAATACTGATACTGATACTGATACTGCTGACATGGACATCGACTCAAAAAGGACTCGAAAACACTGTTGGGTTCCCCTTTTATGAGCAGCATTTTTATATACCAATTCCCAAAACCGCTGGGAACACGTCTTTATATGGCAGCGTTCATTTATTTTTTTTTTGTCGACCGGAAGACGTCATTGGAATACGTCTACATACGTCAATGTGTAATTGGTTCAAAGCACGTAAAACATAAGTTAGAAATAAGTTTCGCGTAAAAAAGACATTACCGCGACGTGTTTCCACTTATGAGTAGCTTATAAGTAGCCTTTGTGGACGTGTGTAAGCGTCCACATATCGTGTGTAAAACTTATCCCCATCGCATGCGAACGTGTGTCATACGCCGAGTACGTCGTAAAATTTTGAACATGTTTAAAATTTCTTGACGTACTCTACTTACTACGACATTAGATAGCGTACTTTAGCGTTCTACTCACGTATACCAAACTTACTCATACCGTATTTGACGTGCCCCAACGTTTTAGACACATTTTTCTTAGGTCGGCATACGCTGGCAAGATCGCCAAGGTGTGACCGCGATGTTGACACTTCCATTTCTACGGCAGTTATGATTCGAATCGTTGTGCGTCAGCCTTTTAATAGGCTACGTCACGACATCGTCGGCGATGCGTGCAACGCGCTATGCCTAAGTTAGACTATCGTTGGGCATCGGTTGTGTAGGCCGACAACAGGTTCAGCATTCGTTGGTATAAGTTATCTATAACACAACAAAACGTTCTGTGTCCATTACTAATATGTTATGCATACGACCAACTCGTTATGAATACGTCCGAATCTTAAAAAAAAAACATTAAAAGTTCAACGTCAGCCAGCGTTTTACATACATTTTAATACGTTGCCATCGCTGGCTAAAACGTCAAGGTGTGACCGGGCCTTAAGATCATTCATGATGTATATACTTCTACTGTCAAGGAGATGATTGGAACAAACCATGGTTGTCACCACAAACATGGAAACCCGTCAAAGAAAGGAAGAAAATCAACTCATGATTTTGTTTCCATCTGGGTACGGAGCAGCTTTGTATGGATCGAAAGTCAAAATCATAATTGAATTGAGGTATTTATGAAACCTTCCACCCACTTTCGGACATCCGCTGGAACCCCAAAACGTTCCACGGGTCGTTTGACAGGCTAGCCCCATAACTGAGGGGGTAGTTCGGGGACAGACACGCACTCCTGCTTTATAATATAGATATATGAATCAGTCATTAGTTTGTTCCACAAACAAATATAACTCTCAGGTTACTGTAAAAGATTGAAGGTTCCCGTTGTGCCTACTTGTCAACTCGGATGAAATATAGGGGTTTTTCTTCTTGTGCTGTTGTGTTTGTGTTATCTGGAGGAAAGCCAGGCAATGCCTGTGTACTGTTATCTCTGTTATCAGGCTTTTGATTATATCTCCAAGAATGCAGACAATTGTCGTGGTGGCACTACTCAATCGGTTGACTGTCTGGGAATTGATTTTGTGTTGTTCTTCAGAAGAGAAGCAGATTTTTGCTAATGATTGTGTATTTGTCTTTTCAGCCAAGTCAGCAGTGCAAGCGGCTTTCATAGCACCTATGAGGAAGACACGCTGAGCATCACCACTCCACCGTCCCACGGCTGGTATGGAGGGATCGGTTTGGGTTAACGTCTTGTTTGTGGCATTTCAGATTCCTTCACCTTGTGAATAGCTCACGGGCCGCCTGGATATGGATTTATATGCTGGAGAAATTTCTCACGTTGTGGTGGTGTTCATGTGCACGAAACTTATTCAAGGCTTGATCAAAAAAACACTTGTGCTGATAAAATTGCAGAGTTATGGAAGTTCTGTGCTCAACAGAAGTTTGGTGGTACTCGGATAAAGTTAAGATGGGGAATGTTGCTTGGTTCATTCGGGACTCTTTTATTTTTTTTTAATTAATTTTCCTTTGGTAATGTATAGTTATTATACAGTATAATGACATCGGTTTTTGTATTTGGGCATTATGCTAATGGACCCTGATGTCCATTGGTCCATTTAGCTTCTTAGTCCTTTGAGCATAATTAATTTGGCGAACCAAGCTGTCCAATTTACTCTGCGATTGGGGGTCTTGTGTCTGCCGAGGGGTTGTATTTTCTGCTTTTCTTTTCTCCAGGATGTGCCTTGGCCTTATGAACTTTTTATTGGGCTGTCAAAACCCTTCCCCCTTCCACCTTCCCTGGTGGATTAAACAATATATTTTACTATGATGTCATCCTTCTTCGATCCTATCATCCTTATGTGGCTTCAAATAGCGAGGTTAAAAATGTCGCATCCATTTGTGCCTCTGTTGAAGTGGATGGAATCTGGGCAGGAAGACACATTTCCACAGGATGACACAGGATGGGATGCAACACATTTCCCACCCACTAACAGAGGGGGAAAACTCCTCCCTACTATCCATCAGCACGCGGGAGGTGGGTCTCGAACCATTCTTGGTCCGTGATTGGTGGGCCTTACGGTGCAGAAACCCCTGTGGGCTATTATTGGTCTGCACTGCATCGGTGCAGAAGGCAGAGATTGGTTTCCGCTACATTGGCATGGAAAGCAGCAATTTGTTTGGTGTGGGTGGTGGCGGTTTCTCCGTGCTTTTGCTGCTGGCACATGGAAAGTGCCCATTTGTCGGTTTCCATTAATTGCCATGTGGAGGGTGAGGTTTGAAAAAAATAACTCTATTCTGGCTCCGCCAAGGCTTGGAAACGGCTCTGTACTCCACTCCTGGACAGGTCCATGTGCCACTCGTTGCGACCATGGTGTGACTCTGTTCTCCTGTCTGGCCTCGCCCACTGTACCAGCACGTACGAGTTTGAAAAGCAATTGGGGATTCTTCATCCTGTGCCTTTCCTTCCTCTCTTTCCTGTTTTACGTGGCTGATTGTGGGTGTGCTGGCACCTAGAAGGGGGTTAGTTTTTGGTATAGTTTCTCTTCGTCTGTCGAGGATTCTGTTAGCCGTGTCTCTTTCAAAAAAATTGTTTTTTTTTTTCAGTTTAAAAAAAAGAAAAAAAAGAATGGAGTGCATCGTGTTGCCACCATTTTGCCACGCTGACATTTGGGTTCAATTGGGATCCCTGTCGGATTAGATTTGAAATCGTCCTGTTTTATAATCGGCGTGGTATTATGCCCCACAGAAATACGTGCTATTCACTGTAAAACTGCTCAGCGTGCACCAGTGTTAAACTGATCATAGGTCAACCGTCCTTAACGCATCAGCTTCAGTGTGCAACATCAACACCCTTGATTGTGCACAATGGGGAGGGTAGCGTACACACTATATTTGCTTATCTCGAGTTGGAATTGAGCTGGATTCCTCCAGGGATAAAAATAGCAAATTGCACTTGAACACAACTGTATTTTTTTTTTACAGGTGAAGGAGGTGAAGAGGTTATGTTTTCACCCCTTTCTGTCTGTTTGTTTCTGTACATGATATTTCAAAAAGTTGTGCACATATTTGAATGAAACTTGGTGGACAGGTTGGGTGTGTCGCAAGGACAAATTGGTTCGATTTTGATGAAGATTCGAATCCAGATCTAGAAACGAGAATTATTTAACTTCAAAGTGATTCTTCACCATTGAGAGATAGGGCCAAAAACGATACAGTACTGTATAGCATGATATTTCAAAAATGTATTTGTCCCGATATGTTCTCGTGGATCAGGCATTACGTGGTGGCGGTATGCACTCCACCGAGTGCCCTTCTAGTTTTTTATACATTTTCTTTGTCTGCAGCATGGACAAAATGGCGGAGGAACATGGCACACTACGATTAGAACACGAGGCTATTGACTTTAGTGGTCGGGAGGAGCTTAGCATAGCAATCTCCCCTCCATCAATGTCATTCAGGGGAACCCCTCCTCCTTGGGTGTGGCACAGCCTGATACCATGATGTTGCTCCAGGCCATAATGGCGATGGGAGAGAAAATGAAGCGAAATTCACAACTTTGAAAGGTTATATTAAACTGATTAGAGACAACATGGGAATTCATTTTAAGGATAATAATAATGTACTCCAGCAATTAGAAAATATGTCGGACAAAGTGCAATGAGTAGAGCAAAGAATGAGAGCTGAGGCAGAATTTTTCTCTAAATTGTAGCATTGAAGAAAGATATCAAAATTGAATGTGCATTCTGGCTCGGTTGCAATTTGTGAAAGACAAAACTGCCCACTGCATAAGACGATGTCAGCTGCTACAATGCTTACCTTGACCTAGCAGTCGGTCAGTCGACTTAGGCTTTAAAAGCTTTTCATTAGCGAGTCGTCAGCTCAACTCCGGGGATAGAATCAACCTATGGACGTGTTTCCGGCCATCTCGCTGTCATCGGTGCGGGGTGGATTCGCCTTCCAGGATTTTAGGTGGTCGGCCATCTCATAAGAAGTACTCCGTGAACAAGTCTGTGGATTGATTCATTTCTTATTTACACAGGCAGTCAAAGTTTGCTTGCTCAAGAAAGATATTCGCTCTTCTGAAGTTTAAATGTAATTTTATTGAAGTTTGTTCATTTTCCTGAGAATTTATTTCCTGCTTGCTGCTGTGATGATAAGAACTACAGCTGTCGGTGTGGTTTTACATTAATTTTACAAACAACTGAATTTCTATCCTCACGTTTTCAAACAATTTTCCTCCTCATGTCGATTCTCACCTTCTGCTTTGGTTCTTACGCCTCCGGCGACATTATATTTTCGGGTTGTCCGTCCGTACATACGTACATCTATGCGAATTTCGACTAGCCTTGCTGAATAAAGTTTTATAACTATGACGTCATAGGTTACATTGTCTGGCAGCCATCTTAGATTTACCCTCAAAACTTTAAAAAAAAAAAAAAAAACTTCTTCCCCAGAACGGCTGGACAGATTGAGGGAAACTTCACAGACATGTTCCCAATGACTTGAGGATACGAAGGTGATAACGAATAATTAATGTCATGTGGTTCGGTGGCCATATTGGATTGAAGAAAATTATTAAATATAGTTTTCTCTGGAACCGCCTATCTGATTGAAGTGAAATTTGCTAAGTATCATGGAACCCTATAGCTGCAGCCATGTCGGATAGAAAAAAATGAACCTTATCCAATCAAAATAAAACTTCACACTGATGATCGTCCACCAAATTGTGGGCAGAGTCCAAATTTAAAATGCCATTGGCCATGTGGTTTGGCAGCCATGTTGGTTTAAAAACCAAAAATTAAAAAACATTTTCTCCAAAACTGCTAAACGGATCAATGTGAAGCATGTTACGTTACATGGAGCAAGGGCAGTGGACCACAACTGCGAAGTTTCACATCGATCTCGACAGTGGTTTTCGAAATATAATTTTTTTTTTTACAGATTTTCCTTGAAACCAATGTATCTGCCACACTACGTGACTGATATCATTTTAAGTCATTCATATGCAGCAAGGGCAGTGGATCTTAACTGCAACGTCTAGTATTGATAGGTTAAACAGTTTCAGATAAATAATTGTTTAATTATTTACTTAAAACCAACGTGGCTGCCACATCATGTGACTGATGAGAGGTCATTGTTGAATAAAATATTTGCAGCAACAGTATTGGATCATCACCGCAGTGTCTCGTATTGAAAGGCTAAGCGGTTTCAGAATTTTTTTTTTTAATATGATCGACTCGGCACGGGAATAAATATTGGTTGAAAATGTCAACATCATTGGTCACATGGTCTCGCAGCCACGTTGGATAAAAATATCCTTACCGGATCAACGTGAAACTCCAAAGACATGATCGGCCACCCATTCTGAGTTTGATTTGATAAAGATGTCATGGGTCAGGTGTCTGATCAAAGAGGGGCGGTATGGTTTTTTGGGGTTTTTTTTTTTCTTTTTCTTTCTTTCTTTCACCATAGAAATTTCATGAAATTTTCACCATAGTTGCGATTACTCATGTAGAATGTTTTGTGATAACTATGACGTCATAGGGTGCGTGGTGTGGCAGCCATGTTGGAAAAAAGGAAAAATTTTGTGACTTCTGTATCTCTGAAACCACTCCATGGAAAAAATTGAAATTTGCCACATGGGGAATACTCCTCATGGGAAACGAGGGTGATTTTTTAATATATTTTTTGATGTCCTACATGGCTTCCTTTTGACGTCATAATTGCATGGCAAACACTTTATCCGATCAGTATGAAAATTTTTGAGGGTCTTTGAGGGCTAAATTGTAATTGGCAAAAAAAATTGATGACGTTATCAGTCACGTGGTTCAGCAGCGTAAAACGTTTTTAACGTAAAACCTTCAAAAAGTTTTTTCTCCATAACGGCCGAACAGATAGATGTGAAACTTTACAGGTATGATCGCCTATTCACGAGGAACAAAAAGTTCTCGACCTATGATGTCATAGGTCACGTGGTGTGGCAGCTATGATTTTTTAGAAGAAAAACATTTTTAAATCTTCTTTTGCAGAATGGCTTGACAGATTGAGGGGAAACTTCACTTGCACGTTCCCCAAGCCTTGGGCATACCATGGTGTTCACGAATAATATAATTAATAGATCACATGGTCTGGCAGCCGTATTGCCTTGAACGAAATTCTTTCAATAAAAAAATTATTCTCTTGAACCGTTTCATGAATCGATATGAAACATCACAGTTATGATGTAGTAGACATGTGGTGGAATATATGTTTTAAATTTCAACCTGATCTGACGCATGGTCTTGCAGGCAGAATTATTTAATACTAGCCGAACCCCGTCACAGACGGATTCCGTTCATTCAACCACCCTCACCAGCTCACCCACACTCGAGGGACATGGACTGGACAGGGCGTGCTTTCCCCCACCTACTCATCTCCCGCCCCTGCCCCATTCCCCCCCGCCTTCAATTTGCTTACCCCTGCCCAAAAATTTAATTACCCCGCCCCCGCCTCCGCCTCTTCACGCCCCGCCCACTTGCCCCGGGCCCCCAACCCCCTGTCCATCCCCTTACACTCAACCCCGCCTAATTCACCCCAGCCCCTGCCCCATTCCCCCCGTCTCCCGCTTTCAATTTACTTACCCCCGCCTCTTCACTCCCTGCCCCCGTCTTTTCATCTCCCACCCCCGCCTCTTCACTCCCTGCCCCCGCCTCTTCACTCCGTGCCCCCGCCTCTTCACTCCGTGCCCCCGCCTCTTCACTCCGTGCCCCCGCCTCTTCACTCCCTGCCCCCGCCTCTTCACTCCCTGCCCCCGCCTCTTCACTCCCTGCCCCCGCCTCTTCACTCCCTGCCCCCGCCTCTTCACTCCCTGCCCCCGCCTCTTCACTCCCTGCCCCCGCCTCTTCATCCCCCACCCCCGCCTCTTCACTCCCTGCCCCCGCCTCTTCACTCCCTGCCCCCGCCTCTTCACTCCTCGCCCCGTCTCTTCATCCCCCACCCCCGCCTCTTCACTCTCTGCCCCCGCCTCTTCACTCCCTGCCCCCGCCTCTTCACTCCCTGCCCCAGCCTCTTCACTCCCTGCCCCAGCCTCTTCACTCCTCGCCCCGTCTCTTCATCCCCCACCCCCGCCTCTTCACTCCCTGCCCCGCCTCTTCACTCCTCGCCCCGTCTCTTCATCCCCCACCCCCGCCTCTTCACTCCCTGCCCCCGCCTCTTCACTCCTCGCCCCGTCTCTTCATCCCCCACCCCCGCCTCTTCACTCCCTGCCCCCGCCTCTTCACTCCTCGCCCCGTCTCTTCATCCCCCACCCCGCCTCTTCACTCCCTGCCCCCGCCTCTTCACTCCTCGCCCCGTCTCTTCATCCCCCACCCCCGCCTCTTCACTCCCTGCCCCCGCCTCTTCACTCCTCGCCCCGTCTCTTCATCCCCCACCCCCGCCTCTTCACTCCCTGCCCCCGCCTCTTCACTCCTCGCCCCCGTCTCTTCACCCCCACCCCCGCCTCTTCACTCCCTGCCCCCGTCTCTTCATCCCCCGCCCCCACCTCTTCACTCCTCGCCCCCATCTCAACGAAAAGTGTTTATTCTGCTTCAGGGTTGAAGTTTGACTATTGCCACGATGTGCGATGCACTCTTACATGTACGAAGTTTCTTTCAGTCCAGGTCACAGTACCGAGAAAAACGTGACGCGACCGCGAGGAGGAGCACAAAATTGGTCCTTCAGTATTAATATATAGATCTTAAATCTGGGTTCATGGATTTTAATCAAACTTGGTACAAGTATTATAATAATGTAGTAATGTGGGCAGAGGCATAGTGGTGACGTCGTGACATCGAAGGTTGTCGTTCTATTTATTTTATTATATTTTTATTACCTTCAATTCCCACAAGAGTATGTGGTGCCATTGCAAAACCACTTTCGCTCTTGCACAGAGTTGTGAGTCTCCATGTAAATGGATTGACTGTAAAGTGTGGTGCCGTGCTTTGTTCATAGGGTTAGGGTGTTGCATCTTGGAGCATGGTATCAACAAGAAACGAAATGACATTCATTATTCAGAAGTCCTGTTTGTGTTGAAATTGTAGTTTTGTTCACTCTTCTGTGAAGAAAAATTATTGCAATCTGTTACGGTTCTGAGCTGTTGCTTGAATGTTGATGTTGAGATATTAACTTATCAGTAGTTAATATTGTCGCGTCAGGGATCCAGCTAACACAGACCCTTTTGGCTAGCACAAATGAAAGACCCTGGCAAATGACCAAACGATCTCCTCATTCTCGTTGCGTTTTTAGTTGAAACTGCTTCTGTTAATGAATTCACAATCCCCCAAGTATCGTTCCAATAAAACCGAGAGTGGCAGTTGCTCGTGCAGGAAGGCAGAAGACAGGAAAATGTTTCTTTCAAATAATGATTTATAGAAAAGCAATGAATACAGGAGGAAGGGAGATGGAGGGGGAGAGAGAACGATAAGACCCAAAAAATAAACTGAGCAGATCTAGCGATCAACAGACAATCTAATATGGAACCACATGTACTTTTTATACAAGGAAACTATACCCCAAGCTATGGCACCAAAATACCTTACTCAATTGAGAAACGAAGGGGTAGGTGGGGACTTGAGCAGGCATGATCCGGTGTTGGGTCCAGTACGATCCACGCAGGCTGGGTGTTGTGCAGTGATTGGGCGGGAGGATAGCGACGAGATGCATTCATTGTGTCTCAAACCGTCTGCGTCGATGATGAAGCAAAGAGAGCTAGAAGGACACTCGGTAGAGCGCATACCTCCGCCACGCAATGCCTGATCCACGAGAACATATCGGGCCCAATGCATTTTTTGAAATACAATGCTATATATCGTTTTTGGTCCTATCTCTCAATGGTGAAGAATCACTTAAAGAATTAAATAATTCTCATATCCAGATCCGGATTCGGATCTTCACCAAAATTGAATGAGTTCTTCATTGTCACACACCCAATTTGTCCACCAAGTTTTGTCAGAATCAGTGTACAACTTTTTGAGATATCATGCACACAGACAAACAGACAGAAAGGGGTGAAAACATAATCTCCTTCACCTTCGGTGGCGTAGGTGAAGATGGAAAAAGTCTCCAAAACTTTAAAATAAAATACAGGCTTGGTATGCAGTTGCATTGTCGTGAAGAAGGTACACACCTTTTTATCAACATCCCTTTGCGTTTATCTATCCTTATTGTCCTTTCGCAATTTTTTACATGTGGCTGGTATAACATTCCTTTGCAAATGCATTATTGTCCTGTATTGTTGCATTATTGTCCTGTATTGTTGCATTATTGTCCTGTATTGTTGCATTATTGTCCTGTATTGTTGCATTACTGTTCTGTATTGTTGCATTATTGTCCACTATGCGATTGCTTGGTATGATTCCCTCGCCATCCCAGAAAATTGAGCTTTGCTCGATGCTTGATCGAGCTTTGCACTAGTTTGCTGGCTTAGCGTTGGTATGGAATCCTTTCTGTGCAGGTGTTGCTTGTGCTTCCATCACAAGTCATCCCATTTCATGGATTCTGATTTGGTTTCACGATCCCAGTATGAAAGCCATGTTTCGTCGCTAGTTGTCAGACAAATGTTGAAGTCGATAAATATTTGCGTTTCACAGTTTGAGAAGCTTGCGATAAAATGCTATCTGTTGCTGTCGATTGCGAGTGCTGAGATTTATTGGGACCTATCTTACTCAGATGTTGGACATCTCCAAGTGTTTGTGGATGTCTGTTAAAACACTGCCTTTTCATTTCTCTCTCCAAAGAGCAAGGGTCATGGAACAGCAAGGTTGAACTGACAGTGGTATGGGGGTAGTGGGACACAATCAGCAAGGGAATGAACGAACAGGAAAAGAAGAAAGAGAGGTGGAGAGGAAACACTGAACCCAGATTAATGTGGGGTAATAAAGATCATGTGTCAGGAAGGGGGATGATATGAAGTGGAGATGCACTGTTTGCTTGAAGCTCTGGAGGCAAAAGGTGGAAAATAATGGCATCTGGAAGCTTGGGGAAGTGAGGAACAAAGGTATTGAGGTGTGCAGTTGGCCAAGATATTGGAAGTTCAAACAAGAGGGGGATACTGGAAGAAAGTCTGCATCTCAAAATTTCTGGGTTGTATTGGAAGACAGAGAGCAGAGGGAGCAATACTGAAGAAGAGGTGGTAAAGATCAGAGAGACCATCGACCTGCCTGTGATATGTAAGCAACAGACCTTGTGCTTCGGCCTCATCACGGGAGATTCCGATAACGTTGAGAGTTTTACGTTTTACAGAATCCAGCAGAGACAGATGTCATTCCTGGTCATGAGCTCATAGAGAGCAGTATTCTCTTGGGTTCTGGAAAAATATCCAGGGAGACTGAGTCACTCTGATTTTCCAAGGAAAGACTTGGATCGATGGAGGATGCCCACCCTGCGGCTGGCTTTGGAGAACAGCTTTGTTATGTGGTTGTCCCAGGAGAGGACATGGCTAATGGCAAGATCCAGCAGTTGTTATCTATTTCCATGGTCAGTCACTGGAAGACGTTCAATATAAGTGGGTTGGTTTAATGATCCCTCCAGAGTGATGGGGTGTGACATTTTCCAGCATTTCTTCTTCTTGTTCTTATTAGGGCTTCAAGCAAGTGCTGAAGCCCTATTGAATTCGTTAGTATTATTATTATTATTAACGGCGTTTTTATGTTCTACTGACCGATTTTGTGGCGGATCTGGAGGGAAAACTGTCGGATGAAATTCAACGAAACTTAACAGGATTATTACTCACCACCTGAAGTTTATACTATGAAACATTTGATGACGTAGGTCACGTGGTATGGCAGCCATATTGGATTTTATCCAAAACCTAAAAACATCTTCTTCTCCAGAAGGGATAATCAGACAGCCTCAATCTTTTGCACACATTTGCAAAGTTGCTTGGGAATGCAAAGTTGTTAATTTGGTTGAAATCGTTATTTAATTTATGTGATTTTAAATGATGCCGATTCGCCTCATTAAATATGCAAAATATGCAAATGAGAGTTGAAAAAATTTAATGACAGATTTAGATAGTACATAAACAGGGGACTCCCAATATATTTATACGAAGTCTGTATTTGACTCCAGTGAGCCCCCAGCACCCCCCAAAGTTGAAAATGACCCATTTTTGAAATGTCATAAAATAAAAACAACGCTTGGATGAAATTCAATGAAACTTATCCATTTAATAACTCTCCACCTGAAGTTTATACTTTGAAAATTTTGATGACGTACGTCACGTGGTCTGGCGGCCATATTGGATTTTCTCCAAAACCTAAAAACATCTTCTTCTCCAGAAGGGGTAATACGACAGCCTCAAACTTTTGCACACATTTGCAAGGTTCCATTGGAATGTTAAGTTGTTAATTTCGTCAAAATCGTTACATAATTTATATGATTAAAATGATGCTGATTCGCCTCATTAAATATGCCAAATATGCAAATGAGGGTTGAAAAAATTTAATGACAGATTCTGATAGACCTTGAAGAGGGGATTCCAAATATGTTTACACTATGTCTGTATTTTACCCCAGTGAGGCCCCAGAGCCCCCCAAAGTTGAAAATCACCCATTTTTGACATGTCGTAAAATGAAAACCAAAGAAGATAGACAAAAAGTGACCACAACTTCTGGAAGATATTTTAACGTTCTACAAGTTCGATATTTACATTAATATGCAAATGTGGAGTTATTGGACTTTTTGGGGGACTTGAAAATTTGTCCAGCCTCGATTTGTCCAATGTGAAGTTTCTTTCTCTATCATGTATTGCAATGGGTTTTTCAATCTTTCTTTGATATAACTTGAGGGACCCCGGAGCTGGGCCCCATTGCAGACTTGAACTAACTTTCTAACTCGGAAAACCCACATCATGTGACAGGGTGATGGTGTTGAAATTTGTTAAAATGGAGGCACGCCTTGAAGCCCGGGATTACTGGTTTACCAGTTTTAATTATTATTTATTTTTATTTTTTTATTTTTTTTATTTTTTTAACATGATCTAAGACATGTAGTGGAGCTGCCACACACAAGCACATGAACACATGTGACAAAACACGAGACTGTTAGACAACTCTAACACAGCCAGTGAGCTTGGGTGATGTGCCATCACTTACTGGGGTACCCAGGGTACCAGCGACATCACAACAATGGCACCGCCTTTCTCACCGCACTCAGAGGGGCATTTCCTAAGGATGAATCTCCTCCTTCCCATGGATGCCAACCTACAGGGATTGTCTGTGCTTTAGCCTTTTTGAATGCTGAACGTCGAGCCGGAAGCAGCACGTACCATTTTTTTAAGTTTTTGTATGACTCAACCGGGGTTTGAACCCCCATCTTCTCAGGCTCAGAGTGGATGCTCTCACCATTACACCACTGAGTCTAGTTGAAGGATATAGTTTAACTTATCAGACCAGCATCTAATTAATTTGAGATCAGCAGAGAGTGATGTCAATGCTTGTCTGCGGAGCTCGAAGATGTGGTACTGTATGAGTCACCCGCAGTGTGGAATCATCTGCAAAAAAGAAGAGGGTTTTCCAGACCATCGGAGTGGTTGTTTATGCAGATGAGGAACAAGACTGGGCCAAACACTGCCTTGTTGATCTTCAGCCTCCCCTGGGAGAGGTGAGCATAGGGTTCCATTGATAGCAACACAATGATGGTGTGAGTGGAGGAACTTAGAAATCTCGGAATGAAGGTGGCCTTGTATGCTACAGGCAGAGACATTACCTGGTAAGGTGGATATTTCAGTCACCTGAATGCAATAATCTTTCACGCTTGATGTCCTTAACTGGACAATTTCTCAATCATTCGTTGCATCTGCCAGCTGTGCTGACCTGGGGGTCATCTTAAAGTCAGCTGCCGATTTTGCAACTGCAGAATGTCATGGTGTACTTCCGCAATGTATTCATGGAACATGCTCTATTGTATTTGCATAAAAATGTGATGATACCTCTGCTCACTATTACTGAGATTGATAATTAATTAACTGTATGGCACAGCAAACTTCTGGATTATATCTTGAAACACAATAACATTAATTAAAACGATGACGTAACAAGCTTGCATGCTTGTTATATCATTATAATTGGTTTAAAAAAAAAAAAACTCAGTTCTTGGGTTCCAATGATGATCCCATTCCTATAATATTTTGAACGCCTCTGGTATCACATTGCCTGTTGTATAAACCACTAAAAAGGTGAGCTGGCAGTCATCATGAGCTGTGCCAGAACTGCAGTGCTGGGCTGTCCTTCCTCTGTGTGCCGACGGAGGTTGGGTGTGGCACAGTACATCTGTATGGAGCTGTATGGAAAAGGATCGTGCTTTCTGGTTGGCTGTACAGCACACTTGGCAATGGTGGGGCATGATGCCCACTTCAATGTGGTACTTTGAGACATTTTTTGAAACAAATGCAAGCTGCCTCTTGGACACATCCTGGGTAAGCGATTGTGTTGCTTACAATAAAGTCCTGTAATCCATAATTTGGTCAATATGAAGAATTTCTACCATCTTGAGAATTTGTGGTTTAAAAATATATTGTAAGGCATGAAAATTTTAAAATTTATGTCATTATTTGTTAAAGATACTGCAATTTGAAATTGGCTATAAATTGTGGTTTGCATTTAATGAAAAAAATTTTGGAAACGAGAAAGTGATGTTCAGTATGCAAAATATATAAATAAATAAATATATTTTCATACTTTAGTGTCAAGGGGTGTCTAAAAAAAATTAAGTCTACTGTTGAACCTGATCAACTGTTCCAAACATCACTTTGCTTCGAGTACTTTCGTTCCTGATTATGATTCTCTTTCAACGTGTCCTGCATACGTGGAGCGCATATGCAAGTGTTTGTCTGATGTCGGGAGTTAAAGTGTGCACTGACGATCTCTGATCATCTTCCATTGAATGTCTTATAAACCAAGAACAGTAATATTGCAATCCCGGAAGTCAGATATTGTATCGGAGCAAATGTATGACAAAACAAGTGTCATTAAGAATCACTTGCGTGTTGTTGTTATAATGCGTTTCAAAATCACTGCAGTGTACAAGTATGACATGGCAGTGAGAAATAGTTGAATGTTCTTCTTTTGAATTGCGTTACGTTATTCAAAAAGGTAAGATGCTTTGAAAGGAATTGGGAGTTTTCCCTGTTAGGCGTTTGAGCTCTGATCCTGCCTGGTTGCACGAGTGATTCAGCTCATTATGCACTGTGCTGCTATTCAAACCTGCTGACCGAATATCTACTGTATTGCTTTTCCTGATCACTTGAATGCTAATGATTGGCTGCATGTTATGGTGGTGTGTTTTATGGTTTAAGAAGTCTATAATCGTCATGGCGTGCATTTTCGATAAATGTGAATGGGATCCATCGAGTCCTATTTATTTGAGTGCAACCCACAATCACCCTGATCGTAATCGTACTACGTATGGTATTTCTCAAGCAATCACTGCAATTAGAGTATTGCTGAACGTTTGACTTGGTAAATCAGGTTAATGATAGCTACAGTGCCTACAGGAAGTATTCACATCCCTTGACTTTTTTCACATTTTGTTGTCACAGCCCGAATGTAAAATGGACTAAATTTTAAAAAAATATTGTCATTGATCGACTCACAATACCCCATAATGACAAAGTGAAAACATTTCTTTGGAAATTTTTACAAATTAATTAAAAATGAGGAGCTGAAATGTCTTGCATCAATAAGTATTCAACCCCATGAGTCAATATTGTGCAGAAATGCCTTTGGCAGTGATTACAGCTTGGAGTGTCCTTGGGTATGTCTGTATCTGCTTTGCGCATCTGGATTTGGGGATTTTCTCCCATTCTTCCTTGCAGATTTGTTCATCTGCTGCTCTGTCAAGCTGGATGGGGAGTGTCGGTGAACAGCAATCTTCAAGCCTTTCCACAGATTCTCAATTGGATTCAAGTCTGGGCTTTGGCTGGGACACTCAAGGACTTTCACATTCTTGTTCTGAAGGCATTCCAGTGTTGCTTTGGCTGTATCTTTGGGGTTATTGGCCTGTTGGAATTTAAATCGTCACCAAATCGTCTTTTGCACTCTGAAGCAGGTTCTCCCCAATGGCTTGCCTGTATTTGGCTCCATTCATTGTCTCCTCGGTCCTTGCAAGTCTCCCAGTGCTTGCCACTGAAAAGCATCCCTAGGGCAGGATGCTGCCACCACCATTCTTCATGGTAGGAATGGAATTAGTTGGGTGATGAGCTGTGCTTAGTTTCCACCACATGTAGCACTTTGCAAATTTTCATCTCTTCAGACCACATAATATTTTGCCTCATGCTCTGAGTCTTTCACGTGCCTCTTTACAAACTCCAGGTGTGCTGTCATGTGCTTTTTTCTCAGGAAATGGTTTCCATCTGGCCACTCTCCCATAAAGCCTAGATTTGTGAAGTGCTCCAGAGACTGTTGTCCATCCGGCAGGTTCTCCCATCTCGGCCAAGGAACTCTGTAGTTCTCTCAGATTTGTCATTGGGTTCTTGGTCACCTCCCTAACCAAGGTTTCAGTTCTTGCCCAGTTGCTCAGTTTGGTTGAACAGCCAGCTCTAGAAAGAATCTGGGTAGTTCCATATTCTTTCCCTTTCCTAATGATGGAGCTCACTGTGCTCTTGGGAACTTTCAACACTCAAAAATGTTTTCTACCTTTCCCCAGATCTATGCCTCCTCACAATTATTTCTCAGAGTTCTACGGATAGTTCCTTGGACTTCATGTTAGAGTTTCTGCTCTGACATGCACCGTCAACTGTTGGACCTTGTATAGAAAGGTGTGTTTCTTTCTAAATCGTGTCCAATCAATTTAATTAGCCACATGTGGACTCAATTAAACTTGTAGAGACATCTCAAGGATGATCAAAGGAAATTGGATGCACCTGAGATCAATTTGGTGTGTCGTAGCAAAGGGGTTGAAGATTTATTGACGTGAGACATTTCAGCTTTTCATTTTTAATTAATTTGTAAAAAATGTCTCAAAACATGTTTTCACTTTGTCATTTTGGGGTAGCTTGTGTTGGTCAGTGACAAATTTTTTTAAAATTTAATCCATCTTAATTTAAGGCTGCTGCACAACAAAATGTGACAAAAGTTGAGGGGTGTGAGTACTTTCTGAAGGCACTGTACCTTTTAGCTTTGGAACTCCCATCTGCAAATGCTGGGACGAGGTGTGTTGTGTTGCAGTGTGATATCCCGACCCACTTTGCTGATCAATCTTCAACAAACCCGAAGCTGATAACTGGTATTATGCGAAATAGACCTGCTTATCTTAACTCCTTCAGGTGTTGTTGATTTCGTATTGATTCTGAAGTTTGTTGACAAGTGGTTGTGCATAAGAGGGTGTCACTTCACTTGTGCGTCTGGGTTTTGTTGGATGCAATTGCTTTTGTTATGACTTTTGTATTTTTGTCACATTTAAGCTTTGAGTTTTTTTTGATTTTCTTTTCAATATTTTCTGTGTGGATATTAAAAGGGTTTTGCCATCAGATGGGGATATTTGTAAGTTTACATGACCTTATGCAACCTTGATTACCTCTCGCCGGATGGTTCATGGCACAAGTGTCATGGGGTTGGAAAGTGGTACGTCCACAAGGGAGTTTGGTCCATTAAGTGGATGGAGACATGAGCTGAAGCTGATATTTTTATTTCTCTCAAGCCTTGTACAATGCAGTGGCATGATTTGTGCTTTTATGATTGAGTATTGACGTTTGCACCAATTTTTATATACTTTATCCAGCCATCACTGTTGATTTGTGATCCATTATTACCTAAGAGTAAGAGTACATATCGTGACGTGAAATGAACATGTTTATTCAAGTAAAGAATAATCCTCGGAGGCTTCGTGTTTGAGCTATGGAATGTACTTCCTCGTTGTATAGATTTTTTATCATATAGTAGCTGTTTATCCACTCAAAGATGGATATGGCCATTATGGTACACCATCTGTGCTTTGCTGCTTCACCAAATTGGGGTAGGGGGTGAAGGGGTAGGGGCATGTGGGGGAAATTTAGTTCACATTTAACTGACTTGTTCTTGATCATGAGTAAACTATTTTGTGGAATGCAGTCGAGATGAGCCCAAATATGAGGGCAAAACCTGATCAATGGCTCCACATTCCTTTATTTGTGACAATTTGAATCTCGGTCTTCAAAGACCTGAGTAACCTCGCAGCAGCCATCTGGTATTGGATGCGAAGTGGTGGTGGCACACGCTCGTGACATTCAGTGTGATGCTGCTTTTGTGTTGGTGGAGCCTTTTTTTTATATATATTTTTTAATGCATAATTTTTTCTATAAAAGTGAATTTGTATATAAATTAGTGTATTTGTTTGTTTATTTATATATGCTTCAAAAATTAAGAAAAAATACTGAACCAACTCCAACCAAGTTTTGCATGTTGCCTGGGGGTAGGGTACCCCAAGTATGGTTTCTGTTTTGTGTAGCATATCTAAGGGAGGGAGTTCAAGGTGGGGGGGAAGACTCCAATTTGCAATGTAAATGTGTGTGTCATGCAGCACAACCTGGTGGTATCTGGTATTACAAATCATCTTATAAAGAAAGTTGAAACAAATTGATAATATTCATTATGATGTTGAAATCTGTGAAATCCTCCAAAGGGGAAATGATAGGACGAATAGGGTAGAATCAAAGCTACAGGTAAAAAATGCATATACATAGATACATACATATACCCATGATGTAATATCAACAATCTATTGACTTCACACAATGTGCGAATACATGTCCATGCACATGTGAAATGGATTGTTTAGAAATTATTTACTTGCAAACTATTTAGCCTTGAAAACGCAAACGGAAATCAAAATTGCATGCAACCTTTCATTTCTTTTTTTAATGTTTTCCATAAAAGGCCATCACAAGGACAGGTTGGAGGTTTCTATTTATTTATTAAAGACTTCAAATATTAATCTATTTTCTTTCTTCTTCATTGCTTGTAATCAGAACATACCTTTATTCATGATGGATGATGCGTTCAGTATTTAAATGGAGATAAACTCAAACGTCTTCTTGAGTGTACAAAATTTTTATCTGGGTGGTGTATAGGGAATAGACCGCTGCTTCAATCATTAATGAAAAATTACATGCATTACCTCATTTCCTCTGCATGGGTTGTAACTAAAATGTACCTTTCTTTCATGATAGAAGACCTATTGTTCAGGTTAATGTGTGGTCAAAAATGCCAACCACACATTAACCTTTCTCTGGTCTACAAAATTCTGGGATCACCCAGGAACAATGAAAATAAAAAAAAGACTTCAAGGTATTGTTGTGGTTTCTCACCACTCCGGCGTGCGAGCGACCGCTTTTAGCTAATCGCAGCCGCGCGCTCACCGGACGTGGCAAACCTAGTCGCAGCTTTCGGATCAACACCGAAATCCAGCTACGGGTGTGTTTTTAATCACACCGTAAATCAGCCAACTATTCTCACTCACTCACTTAAATACATGGTATCACTCACTTAAATACATGGTATCACTCACTTAAATACATGGTATCACTCACTTAAATACATGGTATCACTCACTGAACTACATGGTATCACACACACAAATACATGGTATCACTCACTGAACTACATGGTATCACTCACTTAAATACATGGTATCACTCACTTAAATACACCCACTCAAATACAAGGTATCACTCACTTAACTTCATGGTATCACTCACACACATACATGGTATCACTTACTTAAATACAACCACTAAAATACATGGTATCACTCACACAAATACATGGTATCACTCACACAAATACATTGTATCACTCACTTAAATACACCCACTCAAATACATGGTATCACTCACACACATACATGGTATCACTCACACAAATACATGGTATCACTCACTGAACTACATGGTATCACTCACACGAACACATGGTATCACTCACTGAACTACATGGTATCACTCACTTAAATACACCCACTCAAATACAAGGTATCACTCACTTAACTTCATGGTATCACTCACACACATACATGGTATCACTTACTTAAATACACCCACTAAAATACATGGTATCACTCGCACAAATACATTGTATCACTCACTTAAATACACCCACTCAAATACATGGTATCACTCACTTAACTACATGGTATCACTCACTTAACTACATGGTATCACTCGCTTAACTACATGGTATCACTCGCTTAACTACATGGTATCACTCACTTAACTACATGGTATCACTCACACAAATACATGGTATCACTTTCACAAATACATCACTCACTCACTTAAATACATGGTAGCACTCACTTAAATGCTGTCCACGCGCGACGATCCTATCGCCGAATTGTCGATTTACCTAAGTATGCGCGCAGACAGAAATGCCGCGGATTTACACCTCAACGGGACCTGCTTGGAAACGAGCCGCTTAAGCAGCTCGCTCCGTTTGCGATTTGCCGAGCGGTGTATATCGCCAAGCCCTGCCGGATCCGATTACTTTATCGGCTATGTAAAAGCCAGCTAATATCCTGAACGCAATACGGCAGCTCAATTGAGGGAAAGGACGCAACGAACAGGTGAACATTCACACAATGACATTTATTTGTACACATGTAAGCAGTCAAACACGTATGCAATCATGTAGTCGATAAAACAATGCAGGAACGAGCAAGACAAAGAACTACAACCGTTCTATTATTATGTACACAATTACTTAACAGTTCATTACTTGACGGACAAGGCGCCACGACATTCATACAAAGAAAAACCCCAGGAAAGGAAAGGGCAGAACTGGACCTCGTGGGCCTTTAATAGTTCACGGAGCTGTGGAGACCGCAAGAGCTCCGAGAGGCCGTGCTGGTTACCTGCCACCTTCGTGGTGACTCGCTGGTTGACCCTCGACGTTTCATCGACATGGCAGTTGGTGCTGCGCGACTTGCTTGGCCCAGGCCCCGCCGTGCGGCCTGGTGGTTCGGCCTAGCCGGCGACGCCTCAGAGGAACGAACGGGCCTTTGCTCTTTCGAGAGTTGATGCTCTTTTAAGAGCCCGCCCGTTCCTCAGCGTTGGCTCGGACCGTTCTGTCGCCGGCTGGCGACCTCTCTCCGGCTTTCTCCACCAACCCGTGGTTCTGCGCGGCACGGCAGGCTGGCGAGCTCCGACTGCCCTCCACTGGACTCGAACCTTCGAGGACTGCTGGCTTCCTCCGACTCAACGCCAGCTCGACTCCAGACTCCCACTCTCTGCAGCTGCCTGACAGACTGCCTGCTTGGCATGCAGCGCGCCTTTATATGGGGACCGTGGGTGCGTTTGATCTCTCACCTCTCACCTCTCACCTCTCACCCCCCGCTGGCTCCACCCCTTTTGCGATTCTGATCCGATCTCTTCGCGAAGCTCGGACATGCGTGGACGTGGTTGAAATCATCAACCACGCGGACGTTGCAGGAATCATCAGCCCCCGCGTCTGTCGGCGGAGAGGCCGCTCATCTGTGGGATTCGCCGTGGCTGGTTAAAATGTGGCGGCGTAACGGAGATGAAGGTGAGGTGATGTTGTGGTTGCTTTGTGGTGGCGATGGCGTGGTTGTTGAGAGGCGGTTGTGGTTGGTGCTGTGGTGGGGATGGCGTGGTTGTTGAGAGGCAGTTGTGGTTGTTGAAGTCGTGGTTGTTCCAAAATAAAGATAGGAAAAGAATAATGGCTGACTCAAAGATCACAGCCCGGTTACATGAATACATCCCTTTTGACCTCGGTGGGGAAATCTAATCTGAACACACACTTATCGACATAACTGATCTCTGGGAAGCCTGAATGGTGTTCTGTGAATTTCCACAACCATAACAGTATGTATATATAAATGTGTGTGTGTGTGTGTGTGTGTGTGTGTGTGTGTGTGTGTGTGTGTGTGTGTGTGTGTGTGTGTGTGTGTGTGTGTGTGTGTGTGTGTGTGTGTGTGTGTGTGTGTGTGTGTGTGTGTGTGTGTATATATGTATATATATATATATATATATATATATATATATATATATTAGGGTGTTTCATTTTTTCTGAAGTGCAATAATTTTATCAGCACAGGTTTGCCTTTGAACCTTTCCTATAAAAAGTGCTTCGTGCAAAATCTTAGCGAAATGGGACCGTGTTAACAGGTCGCACACTTTTGAATGGTATGTTGACGTTTCTAGCAGCGTCTCGCGTAGCGAATGCTGCTCATAGAGAGCTCGGCGTTGTTCATCTTCTTCTTGTTCTTCTTTTTGTGAAGACAAAACCTTAATCTCTTGGCCTCAGCTCTTGTATCGACAAGATCTGGATATCCTTGAATACTGAACACATGTACGGTGCCTTTTGAGAGCGTCTATCATGAACTTTTAAATATTGTTACAAATTTGGAATTCAATTGCACACAACATACAGGTTCCCTTAGTCAGCTATGTCGATAATTGCATATCGATATGTCGATAGCAATACCGATATGTCGATAGCAGATACCGTTCTTCAGCTGCTGGACACGTATCAGATTGCTGACAAGATCATCGGTCTCTCATTTGATACGACTGCGTCCAACAGTGGCATGATTAGCGGAGCCTACACCATAATTGAACAGTCCCTTGGAAGACCTCTTCTTTGGCTGGCATGCCGACATCACATTCACGAGGTGGTACTGAAGAACACCTATGAACTCCTCTTCGGCTCTCCCCCAGGTCCCGACATTCCCCTCTTCAAACGATTCCGATGAAATGGGACGTCTTGGACAAGACATCTGCCTGTACCCTCAGCGACGAACCCCTGGATGAGTGGAGCGAATCACAAAGGCTGAAGATGATAGACTTCCTCAGGAGAGTCAGCCATGATGCAGCCCACCCAAGACAAGACTATCTCGAACTCCTTCAGCTCTCTCTTCTCTACCGAGGAGGATGGAGCGGAGATCTGCCTCGATTTAGAGCCCCTGGAGTCTACCATCAGGCGAGATGGATGGCAAAGGCTATTTATATCCTGAAGATTGCCCTGTTTTTGCAACAACTGGAGCTGACAAGTTCGGAAAAACGCGGAGTCCGACGACTGGCCCGTTTTGTCAGTCTCATTTACGTCAGATTCTGGCATGAGGCAGCTGTCCCAAACTGTGCACTGAAGAATGACCTGGAGTTCTTGGCGATTCTCCAGGTGTTTGTGGATAGAGAACTCGGGTCAACGGCAGGGAAGGCCCTCCAAAGGCACCTCTGGTACCTCTCAGAGCAAGGAGTGGCCCTAGCATTCTTCGACGAACGAGTGTCTCCCGATGACCGGGCGGCCATGGTCAAGAACCTAAGCCATCCAGCAACCTCGAAAGCACTCAAGAGACTTGAAAAGAAGAACTTCACTCTCCCTGACGGTCTTTCCAAATTGGTAACAGGGCGAACACTAGAGGCCATTGGGATCTTTGCTGGGAGGATGGTCACTACCCATAACGTGGAAGATGTTTTGCAAGATCCACGAACTCGAGCCACCGTCCGAGGCCTGTAGGTCACCAATGATGCAGCAGAGAGAGGAGTGGCACTGATACAAAAACTCCAAGCCCGAACCGAAGACGAGCAGCAGAAGCAGTTCCTCCTCAAAGTTGTTCATCATGACCGCAAGACCGTCAAGAGAACAAAGGCTGGAGTGACTGCTAAGTTCCCTCCTGCTCCTTGAGCCCAACGATTTGATTGCCCTGCTCTACTTGCATAATTGTTCTACATTTCTTTTTCATAAAATTTTTTGTTAATTTTCAGTTCAATAAACGTTCGTTGCAATTTTTTGTCTTCTCCTCCATTTGATTTTTTCGAAGTTTCACTTGAAATGTGGAATCTTGTCCAACTGTGGGACCAGTAAATATTGACGAATCAAACCAAATATTTGCCTAAAATATTTATGGGTCATAAGAAACAAGGGGACACCCCTTCTGACAATTTTCAACAAATTTCATTTTTTTACCACCATGAGTGAAACACCCTAATATATATATATATATATATATATATATATATATATATATATATATATATATATATATTTATATATATATATATATATATATATATATATATATATATATATATATATATATATAGTTACGGATCTGGAAACCATATGCATTCAACATACAGATGTGCCAAAAGTCAGTTATGTCGTTAAGTATGTGTGTAGTCAGATCCCCTTCCTTTTGTCTAGTGGGAGAATCAAAGGTGTGCGTTGCGATTTCTTTTAGTTAAGTTATTGCATCTAACAAGCCACCTAACAACCATCCCATCTGCATTACCCCTCGGCCCATCACGATCCACCACCAAACAGCTGCCTACTCACACCCTGACGTGCCAAGGCAAGATCTCGCGGCTCCGGTTTCTTTCACGACTCTTGTAACTCTTTCACGACGACCTTTGCAACATTGATACTGTTGTTCGACAAGTACGAACCCGTGTGGAAGAGTGGGTTGGGTTTCCCGGCAGGGACCGAAACTCCCGCCCAGGAAAGGCGAGTCCATGGGAGCCTGCCCAATCAAGGCGGGGAGTGACGTCTGTTTGAGCGAGCCCCGCCTCTTTGAGGGAGGTCAATAAATTCCTGAGCACTCTCCGAGGCAGGGTGGTTTTTGGGGTTGTTACGAGAGGGTTGTTACGAAGAGGTTGTTACGAAGGTTGTTCGGAGGCTTTCGACAGGGTTGTTGTTGAGCGTGCAGTTCTTTTGAAGCAGAGGGTTGAGCAGAAGGTTGTGAAGGCGGTGAACGTGTCTCTGCTGACCCTCTACAAGGAAAGGAAAGAGCAACCTTGACCCCCCTCCGTGGACCCCGCTATACACCACCAGAGCTCCGCCACGAACCTCGAGTCCCACATGTGCGACTGGGGACCGAACCAACGACCTTTGTGGAGCCACATCATGGAGCACCCCCTTCCTCAGACGGGCAGGTACGCAGCTGGACTCTGACCCCTAGCTCGCTTCTCTCCTCGGCTGCGAGGGTCCAATAAAGAACTCTGGGTTTATTTTAATTTGTGTGTCTGCGTGTGGGCCCATCTTGTAAGTAGAACTGAATAAGTGTTTTTGGATCATTGTAAATATTCCTTGCTTGCATATTCGCGATAAGTCCTGCCTTTGTGTCTTCATTTAATGTAAATAAATCATCACAGAAATGTTCCCAGTCCATTTCCGTCCCTTCTTGCATTGGTCCATCATGATTCGGATCTGAGTTTACCCGGTTTTTTATACCCGATAATCCGTTCATTCCAGCCGGCATGGCTTTGGCAGTTTCCGCTTGGCTGCACCCAAACCGGAGTTGGTAGTCAGTAGTTAGAACTCTACCGCAGTCGGTAGAGTGACCCGGTTTGAGCAAGACGTGCCGAGGGCGTGGTTTCCCCGGTATTCGAAATCGCGTAGTTAATTAGGTAAATTGGTTATAGACAAATAGACCCTACGCTACGCCGTTGAAATATTGGCGACCACGGTCGGTTCAGCGACCCGCCGCGTCACGGAATTATCCGGAGTGACGGCCAACAATTCCGGGGAGTCTGGTGGAGACGACGTAGCTTTCCCCACCTCGTGGTCATTTTCGCCACCGACCCCCGGCCTGCAACAATATATATATATATATATATATATATATATATATATATATATATATATATATATATATATATATATATATATATACATACACATTGTCGAAGCTCGTGGAATAGCTAATACACAAAACATACAACAAAGGGAGGAGACAAGAGGGTGGGAGAGGGAAGCACAAAACAGTGGGGAACAGAGACATCATGAGATCTGTGGAAGGGAGAGGGATGGGGTGGGGAACACAGGGTATACAAGATGAACACAACAGGGAATTTGAGGAAGAAAAACAGGGAATTTGAAGGAGGTGGGTTTGGGCTGGATTAACGGGGGTACAAGAGATCATCGTTTGAGATGGTGGTGAACAGTTGCTTTGAAGACTTGGAGGGAAGAGTGGGATTGAAAAGAGTGTGGGAGTTTGTTCCAGACGCAGGAAAATAGATGCATGAAAGAGTGAAGATGAGCAGTGAGTCTTGCTTTTCGCATTTTCACCAGAAGGGAGTTACTGATGGACCTTGAGCACCCTGAGGAAATAGAGGGGGAACAGATCACAGGTAGAGCAGAGGGTCAAGGCCAGAGAGGGGTCTGTAGAAGACCGAAAGATGACTGACCTGCCTGCGGTGAGAGAGTGAGAGACCCAAAGACAGCCTCATCACAGGAGATACCAATGATCCTAAAAGCCTTGGTTTGCAGAGCATGAAGCCAAGCTAGGTTTGAGGCAGAAGCAGCAGTTTAGAGGAGAGAGCAGCACTCCATTCGACTGCAGATGAAAGCTTTGTATGTGGTTAGGAGCTCAGATGTGCCAAGGAATGACTTTGCACGACGGAGGACGCCCAGTTGGCAACTGGCATTGGAGGCCAGCTTGGAAATGTCAGCTTGGAAATGTCGGAGAGACATGGTGAGGGTGTGAGATTTGTCAGGATTGAAAGAAATGTTCCAAGTGTTTGACCAGCTTGTGATTTTTATCCAGGTCTGCAGAGAGTGAAGAGGCTGCTGCCTGCCAATCTGAGGGATTATAAATGGCATGGCAGAGGGTGGAGTCATCAGCAAAATGATAGAGGATTTTCCAGAGTCGGAGAGATCATTGATGAAAACCAGAAAAAGCACAGGGCCCAGAACATTGCCCTGAGGAACTCCAGCCTGGAAAGGAAGAGGGGATGAGAGAACTCCATTAAGGGCTACACATTTACTGCGACAGGAGAGAAAGTCCACAAGCCATGAATGGAGATTGCCTTGGATACCATAGGAAGTGAGTTTGGTGAGCAGTGCGGTTTTCACCAATTTTAAGACCTGGAGCCAGACCGCATCGAAGCACGTGATGTGTAGGGAGATGGCTCTGATCTCATGTTTTGCATTTTGGACGTCCTTCCATTGGGAAGGCAGAAGCAGCATGTCCAGTGTAGAGTGACCTGTTCTGAATCCAAATTGATGATCGGAAATCAAAATAATGGAGAAGAGATAGGATTTAATTTCAGAAGTAATGATGGATTCCATGCCTTTGCTGATGATTGGGAGTAGGCTGATTGGTCTTTAGCTGCAGGGATCTGTTTTTGCACCCGTTTTTTATGCAGAGCGGTAATGTTTGCTGATTTCCGAGCAAGTGCAGCAGAGCAGGTTTTTAGGGCATGTGGGCTGATGCCGTTTGGACCGGTTGCAGAATATGAGTCGAGGTTTGACAGCAAGCTCTCCTCCTTGTCAGGAGAAAAGGACACAGAGTCCGGGAACAGCTGGGTGTGACTGGGTAAGGTGGGTACAGAAAGAGATGGGTTTGGGACGCAAGATTTCAAAACAGAGTTTCGGCATTCAGCCTTTTCGCGTATAGTGTCAGCTGTGTGGCCATTTGAGGTAAGGGAGGGAATGGAGGGGGAACGTACACCAGAAACAGACTTAACCAGACACCACCAGGATTTGGAGGTGAGAGACAGGTTTGAGAGTTCAGACTTTCGATAAGAAAGATGTTGTTTCCTGGCTCTCCTGAGGGTAGACACACTCTTGTTCCGAGCCTTGTGGAAGGAACTGAGATTGCCTTCAGTTGGATTAGCCTTCCATGAGGCGAAGGCAAGTTGTTTCAGGACTACTGCCTTGCCACAAGCTTCAGTGTATCATAGGTGGGAGGAAGGGTAGGACAACTGAAGACTAAATGGGATAAATCTGTGCACAAGGGAAAGAGCAAGTTTCTTTGAAAAAAATTCCAGGATGAGTTGCTGTCGGAGTTGTTGATGTTGATGGGACACCAGTCTAGAAGTCTGATGGCTGCTTGAAGACCCTGCCAGTCGGCCTGAGTGAAATTTCAAACTCTGCAGCACTGAGGTCGCTCTCTAATAATAAACAGAGAGATGACAACTTTCACAAGCATATGGTCAGATGAACTGTTTGGAGCAGAAGATCAGCAGCAGACATTTGCAGGAAAATAGGTGAAAAACAAATACAAAAGAGATGAAGTTCCATTGACTGAGATCCAGATTGAGAAGTTGACAGATTGTGTCAGTCCCAGTGAGGAAGAGAAGTCCTTTACTGAAGTGCCATGGCAGGTGTGAGAGGTACCCACACCCAGCCAATTGGCATGATGACAATTGAAGTCATCCACATATGGAGAAGAGAGAGTTGGGATGAGTTGATAGAAGTTGGTACGTTTTGTCGACAAGCGAGATATAAATCGAGTCATCACTGTTTAGTGGACGGGACAACACTTGTATAAATGAGGTGGGAGTGGATGGGAAGCCGTAGCCAGAGTTATTCCTGGAGGTGTGGTGGAGTGAGGGTAGTGATTGGAGAATGAGGAAGAGTTTTTGATAACGAGAGCAACTCCACCACCAGAACGAGACTCAGGTCTATCATGAGGGAGAATTACTCAGGAGGGAGTAATTAGAGAGAGAAACTAAGGAGTCAGAGATGTCTTGAAGGAGGAAAGTTTATTTTAAGCAGATGATGTCTGGTTTGTCAGTGGCAACCTGTTTGGAGAGATGTCAGATTAGAGCGAAGGTCCCAGATGTTTGAGGTCCACACCATTAAGGAAGAGGGAGAGGTGGAGGGGAGGGGAGGGGGAAGGTAGGACGAGGAAGGAGGGGGGGAGGTAGGGAGAGCTGTTGACAGTATGTAGGAGATTGCAGAAGAGCTATGGGAGAGGGTCGGATGAAGATGAGGAAAATAGGCTATGTGGTGATGGGGTGACTTACTGTAGGGAGTAATAATAGAGGGGCAGAGGAAAGTAGATTGGAGGAGGTCGAGTGACGAGTTGGAAGAGACAGGGTGGGGGAAGGTGGCAGCTTTGTGGATGTGAGGGAGGGCAACTTTGAGAAGGAGGAGTGAGGGGGAGATTTGAAGGGGAAGGGTGAGGAGGGAGATTTGAAGGGGAAGGGTGTGGAGGGAGATTTGAGGGGGAAGGGTGAGTGGGGAGATTTGATGGAGAAGGGTGAGGGGACAGAATTGATGGAGAAGGGTAGATGGCAAAATTTATGGAGAAAGGCATGTGGGGAGCTTTTGAGAAAGGTGAGGGGGAAGAGAGTGAAGTTTGCTTGGAAGAGCGAGGAGGCAGCTGGTTTTAGAGGGAGGGCGACAAAGCTTTCGCTAGGGGGAGGGGAGATGAGAGGAGGCATGACCATGTGGGAGGAGGGAGAGAGGAAGGATGAGACTGGATAGAGGTATGGTGAAGATGTGGGACCAGGCAGGGGGAGGAACAAGATTTGGCAGTGGGGTGGGAAGAGGGGGAGTTGTGATTCGAGGAAAGAAAGAGCATGTTTGAGATGTTGAGGATTGTTCTGATTGAGAGAGAGTGAGATAACTGTTGGTTGGAACGGAGCCCACAGATTTTTGAACACCGCACAGATTGGGACACGAGGAGAAGCTCTTGGTAAAGTAGAAGACAGTAGAGAGGTGCTAAGAGAGGAGGTAGGATGAGGGGCACGATGGGATGGGTAAGGAGGGGGTATAACAGGGAAGGAGTTGGGAGGAGGTAGATTTAAAAAGGTGGGTTGAATTGGCACTGAAGTTTGAGGGAATTGGCACAGATAGTACAGTGGATAAGCTCTCATATTATAACAATTGTGCATTTTATGAGACAAGCATGAAATTTCTCGCAGAGTTAGTAGATACCATAATGTTTATTTTCAGATGTGGAGGGAAGTCAGATTTGACCTCTGAGGACCGTGAGAGGTCAAATCTAAGATGGCCACCAGTCCACCGGGTCTGATGTTCAAACGCGCTTAATTTTGGAACCAAACGGTGTAGAAAAACATTTAAGGTGCCATTTCCAACTAAATTGGGGATGCCCATTCATTTGATGATACTTTTGAGATTACCAGAATTCAAGGAAATGCATTTCGGTCATGGTCAAGGTAAAATTGACCAAAAATAAGCAATCAGTTGAAATTTGCAAATGAACACCCAGTGGTGTCTCATGTTTGAGATGTCATTTTAAACTAATCTTAAGATGCCCATATATTTGATGATCATTTTCAGGTTGCCAGAAGAGGTCATACATTGAGGTCAAGGTCAAGACTGAAGTATCCCAAGCATGCCGATATCTGAAAATAAACCTGATGGTATGCACTAACTATGTAAGAAATTTCATGCACAATTATTGTGGTTATCCACCTCACTTAAGAATATACCTTCGATGTAAAATGGGGTATGGTGATTGGTGCTGGATGGATGGTAGCTGGATGGTAGCAGGGCCAGAAATTGCCAGGATCACTACAGAGTTTGGGGAACAGGCCAGAAAGCAACATGATTGTGCTGGTGACACTGGACCAGCATCACCATGACCAGCAACCTGGAGTGCAAGCAGCATTCCTGAAAGAGGTTAAGGCACTTGTGACAGTGCTGGAAGAGATGGGGAATCCATTTCTTGAACACAGCCAAGACCTACTCGTCATTGACACAAGGGACATCATGGACACCCAAGTGGCTGAAACTGTGAGAAGGATCGAGACCCTCAGTGAGGAGCAGGACACCAAGTTTGTGACAGAAAGGCTAGAACAGTGTACAACACCTGTCACACAAACACTTCCAAAGAACAAGTAACCACTGTTCAGTAGGCCACCGGTCAAAACAGAACGCACAGCTCGCAGCACTGAAGAGTGACTGTGGTCTCTTTTCGAGGCTGTACATCTCCTGTCAAACAGGAGATGGAAACGTGGACAATTTCTTCTCACATGAAAACCATGCAGCCCCACCAACTCTGTCAATTGGAAGACAAATGCGGATTGGGATTAAAGCAGATCTACTCCGCTGCCTGGAATCATATCTGCTCAAAAAAAAAATAGTGCGCCTGTGGCTGATGCAACAATTCTCGATGGTGCAGCTGTGGTTCAAATGCTAAATCCTGGAACATCAAGAACATTTCAAGAGTATGGAGAAAGAGTGTTTGCACCATACATCTCTGCTCAACTTGAGAAAAGCAGCCACATTGACCTTGTCTGGGACTTATACCTACCTGCCAGCCTGAAAGCCTCAACCAGACAGAAGAGGGGAAAGGGCACCAGGAAAAGGGTGGCTCCTTCTACTGTAATGCCAAAGAACTGGAAGGACTTCCTTCGATGCAATGAGAACAAAACCAAATTGTTTGCTTTCCTGTCACATGAAGCTATTCATCTTCCTCTAGCAGAGGGCAAGGAACTGTATGCAACAGATGGAAGTGGAGTCCTCTGTTCTGCTGCCGAGTCATACTTGGCCCGCCTTGCCCCATGTTCGCAAGAGGAGGCCGACACTCGTCTACTTCTGCATGTGGCAGATGCTGTGCAAAAGGGGTGTAAGAAGGTGACCAAACGTACCATTGATACTGATGTGGTAGTACTGGCTGTGGCTTCATTCAACAAGACAGCTCCTGATGAGCTGTGGGTTGCCTTTGGTGTCGGGTCAAGCTTTCGGGACATAGCTGTTCACGAAATGGTTGACACAATGAATCCAACACAGTGTCTGACTCTCCCAGTCCTTCACGCTTTCACCGGGTGTGACACTGTATCTGCATTCGCTGGCAGAGGAAAGAAGACTGCCTGAGAAACTTGGAAGTCTTTTCCAGAGGTGAATAATGCTTTCAATGAACTCCAATGCATGCCAAGTGAGGTCAGTGAGGGATCAATGTTACTGCTGGAGCGATTTGTGCTGCTGATGTACGACCGAGCCAGTGAGAGTACGGAAGTGAATGATGCCAGGAAACAGCTCTTCACACAGAAGTCCAGAACTCTAGAGAACATTCCTCCAACCCAGGCAGCACTCAAGCAGCACATCAAGCACACTTGCTACCAGGCCAACTGTTGGAACCAGGCATTGGTCCTGGATCCTGAGATGCCAGATCCATCTGACTGGGGCTGGACAAGGGAAACAACTGAGTGGCAGCTGCTTTGGCCACTCTTCCTGAAGCTTCAAAATCATGCCATGAATTGATCCACTGTCGCTGCAAGAAAGGATGCACTGGATGCTGCAAGTGTGCCAAAGCTGCACTCAAGTGCACTTCACTGTGCTTCTGTTCTGGAGACTGTGAGATTTTGATCATTACCAATTGGATATTCGGAAATTGTGGAGAGTGCTAATTCGAAAACTTGTATGAGTGGGAAGATTAATAGTTATCGTGAGCGACATTGATCCGTACTCGTTTGTCGGATAGAAATGATATTTCAAAGGAAGTTGTTATGCAATTTGGTATAAATATGTGGATATCTTGTGCTGATAGTGTCAAAATGGAAGTGAAGTTTCACTATTTTTGCATAGGTCCAATTCAGTGTCCAAGCTAAAATAAATGTATTAGCAAAAGAATGTCCAAAAGTTTTTAACGTAATTTGACCTTGACCTTGATCTAAATGCATGTCCTTGAGTTCTGGCGATCGCACAAGTATCACCAAATGAATAGGCATCCCCAATTTAGTTGGAAATGACACCTGAAATGTTTTTCTGCAGTTTGGTTCCAAAATGAAGCGTGTTTGAACATTAGACCCGGTGGACTGGTGGCCATCTTGGATTTGACCTCTCTCCATCCTCAGAGGTCAAATCTGACTTCCCTCCACATCTGAATATAAACCTTATGGTTTGCACTATGTTCGAAAGTTCATGCTTTTCTCATAAAATGCACAATTGTTGTGGTTATCCATGACACGAAGAGCATGATTGATGGAATATGAACTTGCATTGCAAAATGGGATTACATTTTTTTTAATTCAGAGATACGTTTAAAGACGTTAGGGGAGGGGTGGAATAAAGATGAGTTAAGCGAATGGAGAAAGGAAACGCTGTAACAAATGGAATTTTTAGACACAGGATGCAAGCATGGTCAAATTGAACTCAGGCTTTTAAATACGCAGAGCAGTGTACTGTATTATGATAGAATAGAGAAAAACCACGTGGGAGAAAGAGGAAGTTGAAACATTTTAAAACACCATTTTTTTTGTGAAGAGAGGGGTTGAAGAAATGATAATGAAGGTGTTTGATGAATACCTTCACGATCAAAGTAGGATTGAAAAGGTGGATCGGCGAGGAGTAAGAGGAAGAGGAGGTAGGGAAGTTGCGTGGTTACAGGAGGTGTAAGGTGAGAAGTGTGTATAAAAAAAAAAGTGTATTTAAAATAAAAAGTGTATATATATATATATATATATATATATATATATATATATATATATATATGTATATACACATACGACCGGTCAAAAGTTTGAGAACACCCCCATTTTTGCACTTTTTACTGAAATTTAAGCAGTTCAGGTCCATTGAATAACCTGAAATGGTACAAAGCTAAACGGTAAACTGCAAGAGGTTAAAAAAAAAAGTTTAGGTTACCAAAAACTGAAAAATAATGTAAATTTCAGAGTTGTTAAAAAAGGCCCTTTTCAGTGAACAAGTAATGGGTTAGCAACTGCAGCTGTTCTGCAGCAATGGAAGTAAATCAAGCCTTGAAAGTTAATGCAAACAATTCTTCCAGGTGTCCCAACTTTTGTTGATTAGTTACAAACCCTCTGTCTGAATAAAAGCAGTGTTGGAACAGGCTGTGTTGCTACACCGTCTGAAGCATTATTTGGACAGTATTGCACTGCAGGAAGTAGTATGTTGCTATCATAATGGCGAGAAAAAGACAATTAACAAAGGAAGACAGACCATTATAACCCTTTAAAGTGTAGGTCTTTCCTTTAGAGAAATTGCAAAGATGCCAAGGTGTCGGTGAGTACAGTTTCCTGCACCATCAAAAGGCACTTGGAAACTGGAGGAAACTGGCAGGAAGAGGTCTGGCAGACCCAAAGCCACAACACAATCAGAAGACAAGTTTCTGAGAGTCAACAGCTTGCATGGTAGGTGGCTCACAGGACAGCAGCTTCAAGCACAGCTTAACACTGGTCGAAGTAAGGAAGTCTCAGTTTCAACTGTGAAGAGAAGACTTCGAGCTGCAGGTTTGACAGGTCGAGTGGCAGAAAGAAAGCCATTGCTAAGATGACAAAATAAGAAAAAGAGGCTTGCCTGGGCCATAAAGCACCGCCAGTGGATGACTGAAAACTGGAAGAAGATCTTATGGACCGATGAATCAAAATTTGAAATCTTCGGTTCATCACGCAAGGTTTTTGTACGCTGTCGAGTAGGCAAAGGATGGTTCTTCAGTGTGTGACACCAACTGTCAAACATGGAGGAGAGTGTGATGATCTGGGGCTTTTTTGCTAGATCCAGTCGGCGACTCGCACAGACTGCCTGGCACCCTGAACCAAAAGGGCTACCACAGCATTTTGCAGTGCCATGCAATACCCTCTGGTCTATGCCTAGTTGGTCAGGGGTTCATCCTACAGCAAGATAACGATCCAAAACATACCTCCAGGCTCTGTCAGAACTACCTTAGAAGAAAAGAACAAGACGGTGGGCTTCAAATCATGGAATGGCCAGCACGGTCTCCAGACTTAAACCCCATGGAGCTGGTTTGGGATGAACTGGACAGAAGGGTGAAAGCAAAGCAACCGACAAGTGCAGCACATTTGTGGGAACTTCTGCAACAGTGTTGCAAAGAACTTTCCAAACAATATTTGATTTCCATTGCAGAAAGAATGCCACAAGTATGTTCGGCTGTTGTATCTGCAAAAGGTGGCTACTTTGATGAGTCAAAAATTTAGATTAAATTTTGTTCCAACAAAACGATTCCATGATTTCTTTTTTTATCTGCAATTGTTTATTTGTTCCCTGCTTTAATTTCAGAGTATATTGAAACATTAAACTGCTTAAATTTCAGTAAAAACTGGGAAAACGGGGGTGTTCTAAAACTTTTGAGCTGTCGTGCGCGCACACACACACACTATAAAATTTGTCGCCCGTCTGTATGTTAGCGTTTTATTCCAAAGACCGCTACCCGAATTGGTACACAAACTAAATACGACCCGGGGATTGTCGTAAGGGCATTTTCATCCACCACCTCACCTTTAAAGACCATGAAATCCTTAAAACTCTGTCCTGTGAAGCCATGTGACTGTCTATTAATTACGTACTGGTTAAACGTTAGTTTCATCCTGACTACACATACGTTTATTAATTATGTACTATTCCAGTGTACCTTTTAAAATGTTCGACCCTTGAGAGTTGAGACCCCTTCGGCTTTTTAAAACCCCTCGCACTCTTTAGACAGCTTGGACCCTTGACCATTTAGAGCAGGGGTTCTCAACCGAATGCACCTCAAGGCCCACTTGAGTCTATGTCCAAAAAGGTCTGGGCCCACATCAGAAGAAATAACGATAAATTAAATAAAAATATGGTGCTCTGAACTGAAAGTTAAATACAGCTATCTGCATGAGGTGGGTGGTGTGGGAATGGGGAGGGAAAGGGTGGAGGTGGGTGGAGAAAGGGCAAGGGTAGGAGGAAGTACCTGGCATTGTCTGTTAATGCCCGGTACTTTTGCTAGTATATAAGGTGTGTGTGTGTGTGTGTGTGTGTGTGTGTGTGTGCGTGTCTGTGTGCGTGTGGGTGTGCGTGTGTGTGTGTGCGAGTGTGTGTGTGTGTGTGTGTGTGTGTGTGTGTCTGTATTGTTACAGTTGTGGGGGTAGATGGAGGAATTCAATAGGACAGTTCGGATTGAATCGAGTTGTTTGGTTCGTGGACGTGTAGGAGACATCTCTCTGTAATTAAGTAGGGAAACTGTGAGCTGAAGTGTTACATGTCACCACACAGGGTAGTGGTGCTGTGATAATTAGAAAGGGTTTAAGGCAAAGTTCCCCAATATGTGATTACCCCCCTGTGACTTTCCCTATGTGTTTGTATGACAAACCAGTAATGGACCATTACAACCGAGCTGCATGACCAAATAGCGGGAAGCCGCGATTTCCGGGCTTGGTACGAGCATCTACGCCCGGTGAGGAAATGGTTGTTCAGTGATGTCAAAGAGAGATCAGGAGGCATGCACGAGTGTGGAGTGAGGGACACACGCGGTCAAGAAAGAGCATAGCTAGGAGATGGCCTGTAAGAACAGGGCTTCACAGTTGGCTTTCCTTCGATGCATGAACATGATGGCACGATTCTCGTCTTCATGCTGAGGCGATTTGGCTCGCGTACTGAGCAAGACGTTTGCCATCGAATCTTGGCTGGTCATGTGGGACGGACCTCAAAACCTCATGTATGTCACCGAAGGGGACAGCACCATTCTGCAAAGAGCGTATCGGCAGGCGCAATAGATGAAGAAGCTGTACGATGGTCAGTGAGCCTTGGTGTTGAATACTGCTCAGGAATTGCCTGACGAACATTCTCGCTGCAAGAGAGCAGCTCGGTGCCATTTTTGCGCGCGACTACACTTTCAGGACGAAGCGCCTCAATTCCACGTTCCAGAAAGACCATCTCTGGACCAAGCTAAGTGCCAGAGTAAAGGAAGGATTTTCTTTTATTTCATTCCCCCTTGTCTTTATTTACGTCTGTGTGTAGAGGCGCCTCGATTTAGACTAGGATTAATTTACTTCACGTATTATTATATTCTGATAATTATTAACCTCCACCATCTTCGAAGATGGATGGAGGTTACTGTTTTCACCCCTTTCTGTTTGTTTGTTTGCTTGTTTGTGAACAGTATTATGGAAAAACTCCTCGACGGATTTCGACGAAACTTGGTGGGGGGGGTTAGGTATGGTCCAAGGATCATGCCATTAAATTTTGGACTTGGTCCCCCCCCCCACAAAAATAATTTTAGAGAACATTTTTTTTTTGCATTTCTACATGTTTTAAGTGATTTCCAACCCCCCCGCCCCCCCAAAAAAGAGAAAAATTTTTTTTTTTGAATTTCTACATTATTTTGATTTCCAACCCCCCCAAAAAAAATTGTTTGAGAAAAAAGTTTTTTTTGCATTTTTACATGTTTTAAGTGATTTCCAACCCCCCAAAAAAAATTGTTACCCCCCCCAAAAAAGAAAAAAATTTTTTTTTTGCATTTCTACATGTTTTAAGTGATTTCCAACCCCCCCCCACCCAAAAAAAAAAATTGTTAGAGAAAAAAATTTTTGCAACTTTTTTTTCAACAAAATTTCGATTTTATTATTCTTTTTTTGCATTTTTACATGTTTTAAGTGATTTCTAACCCCCCCAAAAAAAAATGTTGGAGAAAAGAACTATAACTCTCAGCACTGTTGACATCATATTTAATGAATAACATATAAGGTTCACTTGAGTGACCCAGCAGTATTGGCGGCGGAGGTTTTGCACTCTCCCGAGTGCTCCCCCTCTAGTTGTTCCTTGTAAATATTCCCCTTGTCATTAAATTCCCATGTTTATTTTAAGTTTCTGTGTCCGTGTGTTTGTCGTGGGGTTCAAGTATAAACCCCCCTGTGCATCCATCTGTGCCTCCGTCACTCCGCCATTGTACCCCACCCCTCCCGCGCACGTTATAATCTCCGAGGATTAATATGTCTGCCTCTTGATGAGGAAAAAATATTCGGCTTTCCGGGCTGGCGATGTTAACCAATCGTCACCACAATTTGGGTCAGGGGATTAACCTAAACCATCCAGCACCCCTAATATATATGTATACGCACGTACATACATACATCATACATACATACATTTGGCCCCTCCCACACTCCTCGAGCCGAAGAAGCTGCATAAAGTAACCCAAGAAGGCCAACACAAGTTTAGTGCGACGCTGTTTCGAACCCTTCCCAGAGTTCCTCAACAACTATAAAGACGTTCACACATAGCAGACACATGAGAATCCCAATGCAACACACCCCCTCAGCTGCTGGACCAGCTTCATCACTTTTTATTTTTTTGTATACCTTGTCAAGGCTCGTATGAGAACTAACACTCAACGCACATCAAGGGGGGCATGAGACAAGAGGGGTGGGAGTGGGAAGGACAACACTGGGGAACAACAACATTAGGAGATCTGTGGAGGGTAGAGGGATGGTGCGGGGAACATAGGGTATACAAGATGGACATCACAGGGACCTTCAGGAAGGAAAGCAGGGAATTTGAAGGAAGTGGGTTTGGAGTGGATTAACGGGGGTAGAAAAGATCGAGGATTTGGATGGGGGTAGTGAACCGCTGTTTTAAAGGCCTGGAGGGAAGAATGGGATTGAACAGAGTGAGGGAGTTTGTTCCAAAGGTGGGAAAAAAAGAGGAATGAAAGAGTGAAGGTGAGCAGTGATTCATGATTTTGGTAGTTTTACCAGAAGGGGGTTGTTGGCGGACCTTGAGCGCCCTGCAGAAATATGGTGGGGACAAATCTGAAAGAGCGGGGGGGGGGGGCGGGGGCGGCGAGACCGGAGAGGAGACTAGAAGACAGAAAGACCACACTTGCCTGCAGTGAGAGAGTGAGAGGCCCAAAGACTTAGCCTCATCGCGGGAGATACCAATGATCCTAAATGCTTTGGTTTCCACAGCGTGAAGCTGAGAAAGGTGGGAGGCAGGAGCACCAGCCGAGAGGGGAGCGCAGTACTCCATCAGGCTGTGGACGAAAGCTTTGTATGTGGTCAGGAGCTCAGGTGAGCCGAGGAAGGACTTTGCACGATGGAGGATTCCCAGTCAGTGATGGCTTTGGAGGCCAGGTTGGAAATGTGGCTTTCCCAGGAAAGATCATGGCTGATAGTGAGACCCAGAAGCTTTAAAGAAAGGACTTCTACCAGAGGATTGTTGAGAAAGTGGATGGGAGGGGTTTCCAAATGGTCCTTTTGGAGAGACATAGTGAGAGTGTGAGATTTGTCTGGATTGAAAGACATGTTCCATGTGTTGGACCAGATGTGATTTTACCCAGATCTGCAGTGGGCGAAGAAGCTGCTGCTTGCCAGTCTGAGGGATGACAGATGGTACGGCAGAGGGTGGAGTCATCAGCAAAGAGATAGAGGATTTTTCAGTGAGACAGAGAGATCATTGATGAAAACCAGAAAAAGAACAAGGCCCAGAACGCTGCCTTGAGGAACTCCAGCCTGGACAGGCCACATTTAAGGCCACATGTTGACTGTGACAGGAGAGGAAGTCTTCGAGCCATGAGTGGAATTAAATGGTGTTGGATACTATAGGAAGAGAGTTTGGTGAGCAGAGCAGGGTGCCAAACTGTCAAAAGCATGCGATTATGTCTCGGGATATGGCTCTGATTTCATGTCCGGCATTGAGGACTTCCATCCATTGTTGGAAGAGCAGAAGCAGCATGTCCAGGGTAGAGTGACCTGGTCTGAAACCAAATTGATGATCTGAAATCAGGCCATTGGAGAAGAGGAAGGATTTATTGACTGAAGCGATGATGGATTCCATAACCTTGCTGATGATTGGGAGAAGGCTGATTGGTCTGTTGTTGCAGGGATGTTTTTGCACATTTTTCTGCAGGGCAGTCATGTTTGTTGATTTCCAAGCAGATGGCAGATGACCTTGAGCAAATGAGAGGGTGAGTAGAGCAGAGAGAGGGTGAGCAAGAGCAGCAGAGCTGGTTTTTAGGACACATTTGCTGATGTCGTCTGGACCGTTGCAGAATCTGAGTTGAGATTTGACGACAAACTCTCCACTTTGTCAGAGGAATAGGACACAGTCCAGGGACTGCTGGGTGCAACTGGGTAACGTGGGTACAAAAAGCGATGAGTTTCGGACACAAGATTTCAATGCAAACACCGAGTTTAGGCATTCAGCCTTTTCACGCGCGGTATCAGCAGTGCGGCCATTTTGAGGTAAGGGAGGGATGGAGGGTGAACATACACCAGAAACAGATTTGATTCTTGGCGAATCATCAGCGATACCATTGACAGAAATGCGTCCCAACGAGGCTCCCAAGCGCATGTACCACGTGCAAACGACAAAAGCAGTCAATATTTAAATAATGAAAGAAGAATAAGAAATTAGGTAAGAGCTGATTGGTTCTTCCCTCCATTCACAGGTGAGAGATGTGAGTGGGTCTCTCTCTATCTCTCTATCTCTCTCTCTATATGTATATATATATATATATATATATATATATATATATGTATATATATATATATATATATATTGTTACGTTTGAGGGGGGGGGGGGTATGCATTCAAAGGGTAATTAGGATGTTTAATTAGGTATGCCATGCTGTTCGAGTTTACCAGGATCTCGATGTAATAAGTAGCAATTCAGTGGTGATAAGTTGTCCAGTAAATGTTCATTTCTTCAAGGGGGAAATGATAATTGTCACGTAATTAGATAGGGACACGGGATAGGGTAAGTGTGTCTGCGTAAACCCCTTTTTGGTATTCTCTGGAGGCTGGCCGTGACGTCACAGGACAGGGCTGCGGATGGCTCCGCCCCGTGATCACGATTGGCAGAAGGCAACGGCGGTGGGCCAATAAACGGCTCGATTGGAAGTGACGAGGACAGGAGGATAAAAAGGTTCTGTTCGGGGTCGAAAAGGAAGAGGAAGAAGATAGGGACAAAAAGATCGTGTTTTTTTTGGTGTGGAGGCTGTTGCGCGGAGAGCGTCCTTGTTGTTGTGCTGATTCGATCGTGTTCTTCATCGTGTCTTGGAGGCTTGCTGAGCCTCGTGCCTCACCTTGGTTGGCTCTGGGGTTCTGCTGACTCGGAGTACGGGGTGAACGGCGGGCGGACCTGCCTCCCTCTCCTGCTCGCAACTTGGCGCCAGAACTGGTTCCCTAGCGGCTGTGAGCAGACTTGGGCCAAGACCAGGAGGTCGACAGCACCACGGTTTCTCCTGCCCCCCTGACGAGAGCAAGGCCAGCTCGTCCGACGCCGATCCAGGGACAGTTGCGTCCACACCACGGTCCAGCCTGACCACCAGAAATAGCTACGTTGTGTGTGTGTGTGTGTGTGTGTGTGTGTGTGTGTGTGTGTGTGTGTGTGTGTGTGTGTCTGTTGGTGTGTGTGTGTGTGTGTGTGTGTGTGTGTGTGTGTGTGTGTGTGTGTGTGTGTGTGTGTGTGTGTGTGTGTGTGTGCTTGGCGCCTTGGAGGGTTTGAGATCTGTATATTCATTGGAATTGTCTGTGTTTTTCCCCACGCCCGATCCCACACCATCCCGTCGAATCGCCCCGGATCCCTTTTCTTGCCGAGTCTTGTTATTTCTGGTTAATAGTAAAAACAAATAAACATCATCAACTCGGTGAAAAGTGACTCGTGCCACCTTCCTCTTCCCGTTTGCGGTAGAGCGATTAGAACCGCCATGTTTGGGTTATAAATAAATAAACCGCCTCCATCGTTTCTGCTCATTCTACGTTGGCGGGACTGTTCAAGTCCGGTGGACGTCACATTGGTGTCAGGGTGTTGGATGTTCGAACCCCTCTAAATTATATTTGGTATCGGGAGAATATACCAAGATTAAAATCTCGCCACAAATTGGAATATAAAATTACGACAGAAAAGCGCACGAGCGCGGGAAAATTTTGGCGGGATTTTTCAAATTTAAATTAATTGGCGGCAAACGGGACTTCTGCACCATGGCGGATGTGCAGATGTTTGAGGAGGAAGGCCACGTGTCTGGCAGTGAGTTGGGGGAAGAAGGGAGAGACGGGGGTAGGGTTGGAACCTCCCCCATTCCGAGCGTGGACCGTGCTTCATCGCCCGTAACGGAGCCGGCAGTGCCGGAAACCGGCACGATGACGATCTGGACAATGTTGGAACGTTTAATGAGTGCAATTACAGCACAGGGGGCAAAAATGACGGCACAGGGGGCACAAATGGCAGAAATGACGGCACAAATGCCAGAAATGACGGCACAAATGGAAAATCAATTCGTGACACAGAGGGCAAAAATGACAGATCAATTGGGGGTAATGGGGGTACAGTTGGGTGCACGGATTGATTTAATGAGGGATGAATTGGGGGAAAAGATGGAGAAAATGAAAACTAAGATGCAGGAGTGTGTGGATGTTAAATTGGGGGAAATACAAAGTAAATTCGAGGATAGATTGGAGGAAACAAAGGTAGAAATTACATTGGAGGGGGAAAATATACGGAAAAAATTGGTAGATAAAATTGATGCAACGAACATTCGGGTTGATAAAGTGGATGAAAGCCTGGAACGTCATCGTGCCTGTGTGGATGCTCGTATGCAGCTGCAGGTTGAAGAGTGGGGAGAGCTGAGGAAGCAAGGGATGAATTTGGCGGAGGAGGTAAAAGGATTGGAGGCTCGTTTGGACGAACAAGATAAAATTATGAGCCAAGATGAAGTCTTGGATAAAGGCTTGGTAGAGCCGTCTTTTGTAAGTAGAGTGTCCGGGTTGGTTGAGGAGCAGCTACAAACTCGCGACGGAGCCTTGGAGGAGGTTGTGCGGGCCCAGAAGATCCTGCGGGAAGAGGTGAATCGGTCCATTCAACGTTTGGAACAGGAGGCAAAATTGACCCATGAGACCCTCACCACAAAACATCTTTGGCCACAGTGGGCTCCGAAATTGGATACGCAGCCACAAGGGTGTTTGATCCCTGGGCTGGATTCGGACAAGGGAGAAACTGAGAAGCGGGCCACCGTAAAAGTGATCCCCCTGGTAAATTTTGACGGGTCATGGAGCCTTGAAGCTTTTCTGACGCAATTTGAGTGTATTTCCCGACTAAATGGGTGGAATGAGCGGGAACATACAGGGAATTTGGTGGCAACGTTGCGGGGACCAGCCGCAGACGTGTTAAACGTGATCACGGAGGGGATGTTGACCAGCTCCCACATTTGCGAGCCGTTGAGCCGTCGGTTTGGGTTTGCAGCGAACTGTGATCTGGTGCGGGCCCAGCTCCAGCACCGCAGATTAAAGCCGGGTGAGAAAGTGCAGGAGCTGGCACAGGACATTTACCAATCAGTCAGGATCGCGTATCGGAACCTTACAGTGGAGGCATGGGACAGACTGGCACTAGAGAAATTTTTAGCTGCTCTTCCTGACCCTGAGGTCCAAGCGCTAGTGGAGCTACAGGATCCACCCACCGTGCACCGAGCGGCCGAGTGCGCGGCCAGGCTGGCCTCGTGGAGTCGGCCGGGTCGGGTGCCCGAAAGGCCATCGGTGACGATCCCACAGGCGGAGATTCGGGATCAGGGAGGGGGGCTGGGAGAAATTGGCATTACCCAAATGTTTCAGGAAATTTGCCAGAAACTGTCAAGTTTGATAAGGGGTAATTCGGTAGTTGATGCGCCAAAGCGGCGGGGTCCAGCCCAGCCAATAGAGCAATTCGATTATGGCCGAGGGGGTCCGGAACCGGAAGAGACATTACACCGATACCCACGGGGGCCTTTTAAGGGGAGTTGTTTCCGGTGCGGGCGAAGAGGACACATGCAACGATATTGCCGGTACCCGGCGATGGAGGGGACCCTCCAATAGACTTTTAGACTCGGAGAGGGTGAATCCTCCTGCTGAACCGCCAGGTCTATCCGAGATGCCCTTTCATAGGTCGGGTCTGGAGATCACTGTCAGGGGTCGGGGAGACGAGATTGGGCTGAGCATATATGGCCATGCTCGGCTGCTGAGATTGTGGCGAAGTGCCCTCCTTTGGTGGAAAAAAATGAATTGTGGGAAAATTGGCATGGGTTTGTAAGTTCTGCTGGGTTTTAGAGTGACAATCGGGACAGTGGATAATTGGAAACAAAGCGGGCATGAGTGGCTGTCCAATGGCTGGTGCGTGGATCGGGTGAGAAGTGCTGTGTGAGTTGTTTTAAGTGAAGAAGTGAAATGTATGGTGCACACATTGTTTTTTTATTGGGCATGGTGTGGTAACAGGGAAGGTCATGGTCGGTGAAGTGTTAGAAATGCAGGTGTCACATGTAAGGCCGATGGGGTGGGGGAGTCATGTGGGTTTTGTGGGTGGGGATGATGTGCTTGTCCACAGGGATTGCTGAAGCTCACGGTGAGCGTGAATTGCGACCCCCTTCAAGGAGATTCACCACCTGGTGGCTAATGGTGACAGTGTCTGGAGGCAACTGGGAGAGGGTCTGGTTGGGCGACCAAGGCAGGTAGGACCTTGGCGACCCAGGAAGGTCAGAGGAGCCAGTGAGACCCCTTCCAGAGTGTTGTACGGGATTAGAGCTGATGGCTACCAGGGGGGAGGGAATCAAAGGGAGTGGGGCGGAGAAACGTCCGGGTTGGATTAAAGCTTACCTGTGGGCATGGTTGCACCTGAGATGACCCCATCATCTTGTGGTAACCCACCCCACGGCCACGACGGGATTCAGCCTGCATGATTACAATGGGGACCATGACCTAGAAATGTGATGATTACCATGGTGTGAGTGTTGTGAAGATGTGTGAGTCCCACTCGATCCCGCACAACTTGACATGTGCAGCAAGGGCATGATGTCCGCATAGTTTTGGGGTCAAACAAATTTGAAAATTGGCTCCCCAGGTAACGCTGGGTCTATTAGCATCCGCTGGGGGAGGCGGTCAAGTATAAATATCCTGTGAATAGTGTCGTTAAGGCTTAGAGTAGGAATGTAAAGTATAAGTGTTGTGTTTTTGTGGAACCTTTTGTTTCCCCTCCCCAGATCACTGGAAGAGTGTTGGGCAAGAGTGATGATCCAGAGGATGGAGTGCAACTTCGCTCAGTGCTATCATGTGATAAAATAAAATAATAAAAAAAAACGAATGATTGTTTAGGCGAGGATAAGGCCATAAGGGGGTCGTACATTAAGCAGGATAGGTAAGTTATCTGCGACTCGCTGCCCATTGCCCCTCCTACTTTATTTCGTTAGGTTAATTAGGTGCGAGTCAG
>NC_140963.1:55456736-55461736 GCF_056783735.1 Eptatretus burgeri | reverse complement strand
ACAACGTTTCAGGGATGTGATCACAAACATAATTCTTTTTAAGTAGCTGCGTGTGATTGGTGGAAAAATAATTGTCTCGGTCATTTTGAAAACACTTTAAAACAGCAAACGGATTGGAAATCGGGTGTTATCAAATATATTTTGCTTTTGCTTTTGCAAAGGGAACCGCATAACCTTTGTAAAGCAAATCCCATAACAAATGCTTTAGAAACAGGAGCGAGGATTAAAAAAACCCTGAAAGAACCTCCATTAGATACGGGATAAAACTTTGTCACCAAGGCACCCGTAACAGGCATGGCATGTCCACACACCCGCGGAGAGTCCGTACAGATCCAAATCTACCCATATGTACCACGTCTGTCTGTACTGTATACGTACCTCTACCTGGTAGTAATTGTTGACTGTACATCCCGATCAGGACACTAACTGAACTGTACAGCTCGGTAAGTAGCTTAAACACTCCAACGAAACGCCTCGCTTGGCAAGTGATTACCAATTGCCCACGATACAACTCTGCACCCAGAAACACCCGTGCAATGTCCGAATTGGACAAATCAACACTTTTTGGGGGAGTCGGCACTGCTGATACTTTCAAACCTGGAGCTTAGTTACATCCAGGCCAAAAAAACATGGCGGCTTCAGATCCCAGCGAGGTGACCAAGCAAACGCCTTAAGACCCCAGACAGTCAGGTGGCCGAGGATCGCCTGATGAAGGGTATAATAAGACCGTTAATTAACTTGAAAAGAGAGAGTTTTAATTAACCCAAACACCTAATTTTCACTCTTGCACTTCCTTGGAGTTTTCTTAGGATGCTTGCAAAGTTTCAGGCTGCTAGGTTTTTATAGTTTTGGAGTTATGACGTAGGAGACCACACACACACACACACACACACACACACACACACACACACACACACACAGACACACACACACACACACACACACACACACACACACACACACACACACACACACACACACACACACACACACACACACACACACACACACACACACAGGCAGACTTTGAAATTATCAAATAAGTTCAAATTATAAAGAAAAAAAAAACTTTATCACAAGTTGCTTTTAACTCTTGGTGTCAAAAAGTTTAACCAGACCACACACCCCTGGTCATCCTCATTAACAATGTGATAATACTTTTATTTCTTAAATGTTTTGTAGTAATACAGATTTTTGGTATGAGGGAAGATTTGTGACCAATTAAAGAGCACTTTGTTTTGGATCGGCCCTCTGTGCATCTGCGGTTCATTTACTTTAGGTTAATTGATCTGGAAATTTTTCAATTCCATGCACACGCTTCATGCTGCATTCAGAATATCTGGATTTGACTGTACACCTGCTTTCTGATAACTGAAGCTTGCACCTTGTTGAACTGTAACTGAATGAATACCTTGCAGACTCCTCATTGTGGTTTCATATCTCCACTCATGCGCTTTCTAATTGCTTTGCCAAGGCCCAAAGGAGAATTGACATTGCTACAGGTCGCTTATTAGGACAGGTGATAAACATGGCCCCCTTGACTCAGGTTTCTCCCAAAATTATACCAAGCAAAAAAAAAGCACTGTACCTTACCAAACTGGTTTATAATCGAGGATTTTGAAGTTGAGTCGCTTTTGTGCACATTTCTCTTCTCCTTTAATTGATTTTTTTAACACGTTTCCATGGCAGGAGTGCTTATTTGATAAAGTGCTCATTGACTTGTCTGCTTTTAGGTTTGATTCCTGTCGAAACGTTCTTATTTTGTCCGACCAAAGCTTCCGTTTCATGGAGTACCAGATGCAAGCACAATCAATTGCATGGAGAACTGTCCTTCAGGCGGGATGTGAATCGGACTCCCATCTCATTGCGCTTCTTCAAAGATTTTACCTCGACATATATTCCATAAATAGGCCTTTTGACGAGTACACTGGTCCAATTTCAAATTTCCACTATCAAATCGTTCACCACTTAATTGAGATCCTCACTAGTTTATAACTGCTGTGATCATTTGAGACTGCCTGAATATTAGGCCTACAACAAATAATCAGATTAATTAAGGTGCATATTATGTCCATTGCATAGTTGACACAGAGCAACAGATTTCATGCTTCATTCTGAATCTTGAGCCTTGCCACTTATGTACAAAAGGAACCGTGTATCACAGATCAACAAGGCTATCTCATTCATCCAAAATGCTCCACCATCCAGTGCCGTCTTGCTTCAACCAATTGATGATCACTGCACGTGTTGTGGCCTAATTCTATTATTCTTTGTTTCCTTATTGCCGATGCCACGTTTGCTGGGCTGTATCCTTGGTTGCTGGGGTAACGATTACCGGGAGCAACGTCCAATCGGGACGTTTCCACGATCACGTGATTGCCGATGACTCCCGCAGTGGTGGTGGGATGGATGGGGAGGGAGGAGGCGAGTGGGAAATAAGAGAATAGGAGCACGGCGTTGACTGTTGAGGAAGGATGCTGAGGCAGTCGGAGCGAAATGATTCCGAGGTGTAGACCGTCTCAGCGCCCTTTGGAACGATACGCATTGAGTGATATCTTCATGTTCCCAGAGGTCTGAGCTCTGCCTGGGCAGTGTCTCCTCAAGAACAATGTTCAGGTGATGACTGCCTTTCACTTGGCCTTCAAATGATAACAGAACCTTGCTTGTATATTTTTGTCTCCTGATGGCTCAGCGGGAAAATGGCTGTAACATGTTGTTGTTGCTGTTAAATCTTTAATAGTCGTTCTTTTTTTCTTTTCTTCTTTTTCTAATTTATTTATTACATTTCTGGTGCATGTGGGTTGTGTTGCTCATCTTTCTGATTTTTTTTTTTTGAGAAGGACAGAGAGAAAAATATTCCCACTTGCTGGCACATTTTCAACAATGTCGTCATCTTTTTCTAGCGTGCGTATTGAAATGTGTTTCGTTTCGTTTGTATTATTATATATTGATCGTCAGGCAGTTTGCATTTCCTCTCGATTATAAACATGCATTTTGGAGTGCTTGATATCATGATGCACCTTTGCATGTGATATTGTGATCTCAAATGGTTTCCTGTATGCGATCATTATATTTTGATCTTGCCATTATGAAGGTGTAGTGCGATGCACATTGCATGGTGGCAAAGGACAGATTCGAATTAATCATTTTATTCAGTGTTTACATCATTCCTGTAGTTTATTTGAACAGTCAACGCGGCTCAAGTTGAACTTGAATCTTCACGTTTTGCCGAGTTTAATATATCCACAAACCCTCCTTCTTTAGTCCCGTTTGCAAACAGACCTTATTGTATGTCTTTTACTTTAATAATGGCAATGTATACCACATACGGAGGTGGAGTGTACAGTTATACTTGGCTCGAAGGGATGTGATGTGGAACAGAGGAACACTATCATAGAGGTATCATCGTGTTGCTCATCAGTTGTGTTGTTACATGAGGGACTAGAATGGCACTTGGTAGAGTGCATACCTCTGCCAGGCTGAACAGTTTACATTTTGTATCCTACTGATTGGCCTGATCTGAAGCTGGACCTTAACCGAAATCCAATTGGTTTGTTCTTTTCACCTGCCCAACTCATCCAGCTAGTTTTGTCATAACCCGTCCCCAACTTTTTAAGATACCATTCTACATATCATTTTTGGTGCTTTCCCTTAATGTTTAAGAATCGCTTAAAAAATTGCTGATTGATTGTATCCCCGGATCTGGATCCCGATCTTCACCAAAATCGAATCAATTCGTCCTTATCACACACCCAACCTGTCCACCGTGTTTCGTCTGAATCAGTCTATATATTTTTTGAGATCTCATGCTCAAAGACAGACAGACAAACAGGGGTGAAAATATAACCTCTGTCCACCTTTGGTGGTGGAGGTAATGATGTAACCTCATGCAGTGCATGTGTCATATCTCCCTTTCTTTGAAGGAAACACAAAAAGCAAACAAATGTAAACGTCTCGAGGATCAACACACAACACCAAATTTGGATCACATTAATCATTTGATTTAAATAATTCCTTTGAAAGATCCAGATATCTTGGAGAGTTAACAGCTCTTCTGCTCCACTTGGTGTACTTTGTTTCTTGGGGACGACGCTGAACTGGGAAACTCCAGGATCCAGATGCTTGCACACTGGGACTTGGGGACTTTAAGCAATTCTCTATCGGGGTGTCCTGTTGAAGGACAGGATCAGTGACGTCATCCACATATGGGTAAACACATCCAAGCAAGAGGGTGGCTGACTTATCACAGGGTCAATGTTGCCTGATTGGGGTGGGGTGAAGTGGGGGGGGGGTGGTGTACCCTGCGGAGATGGAGTCTGTTACGCCAGTACACATTGTTTGTGGTCCTCACACAGGAATTTATTGCTGTTTGTTAAATTATGTAAATGAGATTTAAAACACGCACACACACACATTTGGGGTCTGCCGAGCAGGCACGTAATATGACAGCCATTATAAATCTTGCAGTGTTGGTGTGAAAAACTCTTGAGGTTATCCACAAGATTCATTTGCTCACTGGATGTCGCCACATTAGCGATGAGGTCCTTGGGTTAAAATCCCGGGTTGGGTCAGGATTTCTTTTCACACCTACTTCACACAGGATTATTAAAATGTATAGATAAGATTTATCTCTGGCATACACACAGAATTAGTCATTTGGTGAGAGTGCAAGTGATAGCTTGCCTACTCTTTGCAAAGGACACCTTGGGATCTTTAACATCCACCAATAAATGCCAGCAGATGGGATGTCAGTTTAATTATGGCACACACCATGCCTGTGAAAGCCTGGAATGACAGTTTATAGCTAGGTTGTAGGCTCTGTCGGTATCCCCCCTCTCCCAATATTGATATGTTCGTGGGCTCGTACCGGTATACATCGGTATTAAAAAAATTTTTAAAAGATGAAATGAACAATTATTTTACACAGGTTCCAAAAATAGGTAATGGTCCAATGGTCCGTTACGTACGTATTCATGTTTGACGTACACATCATTGACGCA
>NC_140963.1:55421736-55446736 GCF_056783735.1 Eptatretus burgeri | reverse complement strand
ACTAATTATTACCACACACCACCCCCTGTCTGGTGCACATTCAAACAAAATGATCCTTAAGCTGACACATCCTCACATATTACATCAAGATGGGCTCACTAATCGTACACGGACCATGCTACTCTATGCATTCTTGTCTGCTCTCTGGTAATATATCACCACCCCTCCCCTACAAACGTAACAATATATACCGTGTGTACAAATTCAATTTTATAGTACAGATACTTGTTCATTAAATTTGTTCGGGGACATATTTTTGGAAGAGATGAGAGAGGTTCGGGTGTAAGTAAGGGGAGAGGAAAGTGTGTGTGTGGTGTGTGTAGAGAGTCGAGAGTAGAGAGTAGACAGTGTAGACTAGTTAATGGAGGTAGGGGTGGGTTTTTTTGGTTGTCAATATCGAAGTCATTAAAAAGGCTCGTTCAGAACAAATTGATTTTACATGGACATAAACTGAGTCAATAATTTACGATGGCGAGTTCTGGGTGTTGGACATCAAACTAACAGTTGGACTTCCACATATTCTTGGAGATTTTTTGATCTTTTTCTTTTGATAACCATTCTCACTCTTCCATGAGCCTCAACTTTGTATCCAAAAAAACCTGGACATGTTGTTCACACTGTTTTATATATCAAAATGATGATGATGATTGAATGAAATGAGTGGCATTGTTACCTGCAGGTCATCTCCTCGCAACACGCCAAGCTGCTCTCCTGTCCTGGCAAAGCGATCTTTGGCCCCATCACCGACACCTCCTTCTTCAAGTACTGTTGCTGACCTCCAACCTCATACGGTTGCTATCTGTGAAGGGCGTCCATCTACCCCGACTCCATCACTATCACTACCAGAAGCAGGTGTGGAAGGTGCAGTACCATCATTCCTGATCATGGTGGAGAAGGGTTCAGACCCTGGTTCAGAAAAAAGTTCCACCCCACCACCGGCCCCCCTTGCATCACCTGAGGGCAGTGGTGCGACCCTTCGTCTACCTGGACCCTCCACTGTGCCACGAAGCAGCAAAGGAAACAAGGTGTCCTTTCTTTATTGCTTAGTTCCCGCTATCATTTAAATTTCTCACTTTCCAATGTTTCTCACTTTTTGTTTCCTCACTTTCATTTTTTTTTTCATTTCCTCCTTGCTTTCTGTATCGACCACCATAACTTTGTCGTTTTGTTTTCTCTCCAAATGTTGATTTGTTATGTGGATCAAAACTTCCTGAGTTAAACATGGCTTTGATGCATATTTATGAAACTTATTTTACAGAAGCTGCAAAGTTTAGTAATTGTCCATTCTGCCGATTAAGAAAAATGATTTTTTTTTTTTAATCTGGCCAGATGAGAAAAGTATTTGCTGTAACATTATTTGGTGAAGGAAACCCCAAGGTATCCCTGAATGTATTGACATTTGCTGAAACAGGATATCAGCCAAACTTGGTTGGGAGGGTGCGGGCTGTGTGGGGAAAGTGGGTGGCGGGTATCAACCAAGCCTGTTGTTCCACACTCTGCCAGATTCACCTGCCTCCTATCCTTGCTCCTTTCCACATTCCTGCAACTTTTCAGCAGCTCCTCCTCCTCCTCCCCCTGTCTCTAACCTTGTGATCCTCAAACATTTGAGGCCTCCATTCCAACCTAACAGATTTCTCAATCCCAGCCGCTGCCGATAAACCAAGTATCAGTTGTTTAACAGAATCCTTCCTCCCACAGGACGTCCCTGACTCCTTCGTGTCTCTCCCTGGATATTGCCTGGTGTTGGCTTAATGGTTAGGGTGGTGGGCTTTGGATCCTAGGGTCCTGAGTTCGAATCCTGCTCAGCTGTTGAATTAATACCAGGTGGGGTTAACTCGACCTGTCATCCTTCCGAGGTCGGCAAAATGAGTGCCAGCATGCTGGTATACTGTGTCGGAGTGGTGACCCGTCCAGGATTGTGCCCAATAGCCAAGGAGACTGCTTAGGCAGCACCAACACTCTGCACAGAGTATGGTCCCAATCTCCTCCTCTTGGATATTGTCTCCTCCGGTTTGATCGACCTGACACCCCTCCTGGTGGCGGAGTCTCACTGTATATCAAGAACTCTAATTTTCACTGTCCGTGAACTGGTCTTACACCTCCCAAACCCCAGGAGTACCTCTGGCTGTGACTTCCCCACCGCTCTCACATCTTGTTTGTCTGTTAAACTGTCCTCCAAACAGTTACGACTCCATTTACATCATTCTCTGACAACATGGACCAACTTTCAACCACTTATCCCAACTCTCTCTTCCTCACATGTGGTGATTTCAATTGTCACCATGCTAATTGGTTGGGTGTTCGTATCTCTCACCAACTATGGCGCTTCAGCAAATGACTTATGTGAATCCATGGGACTAACTCACTAACCTGGACTCTAGATTTCATTACTTCCCCACTTATGTCTCCTGCTCTTCCTCTGATCCAATTGATTCATTTCATCATGTGCTTGCAAAGGTCAACATCTCTCTGGCGATTCTCAGAGAACAGCCTCGGTGCCGGCAAATCTGGTAGTTCACTCAAAAAAATTGGCAGGAACTGCAAACAGCCATCACACTTCAGGACTGGTCTCCTATATCTACTACCCTTGATAGTAACTCAGCCTGAGAATTCTTCCACAGATTTGCTCTCATGCATGGATCAATCCCATCTCATCTTCAGTTATTCTAACCTTCTTCCTTCCCTGAATCCTGTAGTGAGGCAGTTGCTCTAAAACCACTTGCCTTCTCCTTCTGGAAAGTATACCCAACCAAAAACAATCTCAGCTCATTCCACAAAGCACGCAACAAGTGTGTGTCTACTCTCAGAAGAGCCAGAAAACAATATTTGTCCAACCTCAAGATTGAACTTTCAAACTTGTCTCCCTCCTCTAAGACCTTGTGGTGTCTTGTTAAGTCTGTCTCTGGAGTATGCTCCCTTTCCTCACTTCAGACTCAGCTGATGGAAAGGCTGAATGCCTCAATTCAGTGTTTGCTTCCAAATCTTGTGTCCCTCACCCCTCACTCTCTGTACCCACCCTACCCAGTCACACCAAAATTCTCCCGCACTGTGTGTCTTTTGCACCTGAGAATGTGGAGAAGTTTATTGCATCCCTCGACTGATTCTGTAACGAGACCGGACGGAATCGGCTCACGTGTCCTAAAAACTTGCTCTGCTGCTCTTGCACGTCGTCTTTCTGCCCTTTTCATCATTTTCATAATTTGCCATAGTCTTCCATCTGCTTGGAAATCGGCCAACATCACTGCATTACATAAATCAGGTGCACAAACTGATCGCCTTAACTGCACACCTATTGGCTTACTTTCACTCATCAGCAAGGTCATGGAATCCATAATCGTAGTGGACATCAAATCCTTCCTTTTCTCCAATGGCCTGATCTCTGACCATCAGTTTGGTTTCAGACCAGATCACCTGACCTTGGACATCCTGCTTCAACTCTCCCAACAATGGATGGAAGCCCTCAATGTCACACATGAGATCAGGGCAGTCTCTCTGGAGAGCAAGACCTGGGGCCAGACTGCATTGAATGCTTGAGATATATCCAAACTCTCTACTTATGGCATCCAAGGTCAACTACACTCGTGGCTTACTGGCTTCCTCCATTGTCATTATCAACATGTGGCTCTCAACATGATTCTTTCATCTCCTCTCTCTGTCAAGGCTGGAGTGCTACAGGGCAGTGTTTTGGGCCCATTCATATTCCTGATCTCCATCGACAATCTCTCTGACTGGAAAATCCTCTTTATTTCTTTGCTGATGATTCCACCGTCTGCCGTAGCATCCGTCATCCTTCATATAGGCAGTCAGCAGCCTCATTCCTCTCTGCAGTCCTTGATAGAATCATGAGCTGGTCAAACACTTGGAATTTGCTTTCAATCCTGAGAAATCCCACAGAGTCACTGTCTCTCTCTGAAATGACAGTCTGGCAAACCCTCCCATCTACTTTTTCAACAATCCTTTTAAAGAAGTTCAGTCACTCAAACTTTTTAGCTTCACCATCAGCCATGATCTTTCTTTATCAAAGCACACCTCCAAGTGGTCCAAAAAAGCCAGTCACTGTCTGGGCATCCTCCATCATACTAAATCCTTCCTTGGCACACCTGAACATTTAACAAACTACAAGGCCTTCATCTGCAGCTTGGAGTACTGATTTACCCTCTGGGTTGGCACCCCATGCTCATCTTGATGCCTTGGAAACCATGGCTTTCAACATTATTTGAATCTCCTATGATGAAGCTGAGTTAATGGGCCTATCACTTTCACATCACAGACGGGTCGGTGGCCTCTCTGTCCACCCACTCCTTTCTGGTCTTGCACTCTCTGCTCTTTCCACGTTCTGTACCTCCCTCCCCCTTTTCCCTTGCAGGTTTCTGCATGATGGACAAGGTCTGCAAACCTTGTGGTGGAACTCCCAAAATACAGAATCCTGCTCACCTCCACTCATTTGTTCTTCTTTCCCCCCCCCCCCCCAGCCTGTGGAACCAACTTCCATATTCTCTTCAATCTCATTCTTCCCTCCAGGTTTTCAAGACAACTGTCCGCCATCATCTCTGATCATTCACTGTCCCGAACCATGATCTTTTCTACCCCCGTTAACTCTGCCCAAGCCCACCTCTTTCCAACCCTCGCGTTTTCCTTCCTGATAGTTTGCTTCTGTACCCATCGTGTTCACCCCTTGTGTCCTCCTCTCGTCCTTTTAATGACTCGCATCCCTTATCTTCGAAGTCTCTCTCTCTCTTTTGTTCCTCAACCTTGTTGTTGTGTGTTTCTCTCTCCTTGTGCTGTTCATTTTGTTCTGTTGAGTCCTGATCCGTTCTCGCTCTGTATTAAATAAATACCAAAAAAAAAAAACACCTGGCATGGTTGGTACAGGCAATCTGCGCCTCATTGGGTTTCCATGATATCTTATTTTAATACATCCGAGTTGTGTGATTTAACCTATTAAGAAGATGGTAAGTGTTGATGCACGTGAAAAAATACCAAGAAGCAGGCCAAATAAAACATAGAAGGAATGTCTGAACGATATGAAAAGATTAGGTCTCTGAAGAAAGAAGACGCAAATGAAAGAACCAAACGGACATTATCATTCAACCAAGCCCTTAAGATGGGGGAAAAGGTTGTTAAATGATGATGATTGGCCGTGCAAACGCTTATGCTGACAATGTGGTTCAGTCAAGGTGATCGAGGGTTTACTATATTTACATATTATATTTAAAACTATTTTCTCTTGCCTATTTCTTTTGGCTAAACATTGTTGACATCAACAAGAATGAGACCAAATTTTTTTTTGTCTTTTTTGATCACAAGCATATAATTACATATTAGAAATAGACGGGCACTCGGTAGAGCGCATACCTCCGCCGTGCAATGCCTGATCCATGAGAACATATCAGGCCCAATGCATTTTTTTGAATACCAATTAAAAAAACTCATATCCGGATATGGATTCGGATCTTCAGCAAAATCAAATTGATTCGGCCTTGTCACGCACACGACCTGTGCACCAAATTTCGGCTGAATCTGCTCATGACCTTTTGAGATTTCGTGCTATACAGTATATCGGTTTTACCGAATCTCTCAATGGTGAAGAATCATTTTAAAAAATTCTAATAGCTGGATCCGGATCCGGATCTTAATCAAAATCGAATGCTAATCGGTTTGTTCTTGTCACACACGCAGCGTGTCCACCAAATTTCATCCGAATCTGTCCACAACTTTTCGAGATATTCTGCGCACACACACACACACACACACACACACACACACACACACACACACACACACACACACACACACACACACACAGACAGGGGTGAAAACATAACCTCCTTTCTCCGGCAGAGGTAACTGGAGTGTGCGTTCCCCATTCGGCGTGTACAAATATAATGTCCCAAATTAAACGGTGGTGGTGCATGCTCCATTCCGGTCAAGTGAGCTCGGAGAACCCAGAAGTGTGATAATGTGGTAAAGGCTTTACTCTTATCTCATTGAAATGATAAAAAAAACTTGTTGACCAAACTTATTAATGCTGACAAGAACTAAAACAGATGTGGTTCACCAAAATTGATCAACATACCGCGTCTGCATAGTTCTTTAATTGTTTTCCCATCTCTTTGAATCATTCATACCCGTTCAAGTAATTTCACCATAACAGGTACAAGGTGCTGAAGCTGAAAGACGATGGAACAGGGATACATACCTAATGGTACTAATAAACTCGTTGAGATAGAGCATTGAAAGGCAGGTGTTGTGATGTGTTGGCAAGGGCAGTGTACCATAAGTCGAGTAAGGGGAGGAAAAAACAGTATGTGGGAAGGGGGTGCAGAAGAGCCCATATAAATTAGACCCCCATTTATTTCCATCTTGTTTTACATGATCTACATGACAGATTAATTATGAAATGTTGTTGTTGAGTTGTTGTCCCAAAACTGCACCAGAAAAACATCCACATCTCAGCAGCACACAGTTAAAACTTGGGATAAATTCAAGCTATCACTCATTTGGGGATGGGGTACTGCTCCCCCCTCCCTTGTTCGCTCGACACCACCTTTCGTTCACCATACGGTATATTACGATGTGAACTCTCCAAACGTTGAGACGGTCCGCACACGCTATTCATACCTCTGCCAGCACGAAACTATGTATGTGTGCGTGTTTGTTGGTTATCTCCATCTGTGGGTTTCAGAAGGTAGAATGGAGTCCTCCCAGGTCTCAAAGTTTTTGTGTGCGTGTGTACGCACGTCCGTGTGTCCGCACGCTTATGTGTGTGCAAGTTGCTGTTGTTGGCTGCTATCTCCACACGTGGTGGGTTTCAGGAGATGGAACGGAAACCTACTAGGTCTCAAAGTATCCACCTGTGTGTGTGCGTGCATATGTGTTTTGTTGCAAGTAAAGAAGTGTCAGACCCACAATCATTCAGAAGAATCTGTAACAAGGGAAGGGAATAGGCCCACCACAATGAGTGAATTAGCATCACAGGTGGGGCAGGCAAATTGCTTCCCATCCTGAAAGCGGTTAATGAACCAGTTGGGTCTTCCCGACAATCCAGCAGTATTTCCAAAACTAGCTAGATTTCCTGAAGCTTAGAAACCGAATCCTTAAACCTCTGCCTTCAGCTGGATTTGCCAGAGGAGTGATCTAATTTAATTGTACCTCTCCCCCTCCCCCCAACTATCTGCACATTGCAGTCTCGTGATCCTCCTCCCCCTCCCCCCCCCCACTTTCAGGAAAACAACCAACACAGGATGCCTTCCCAGTTGTAGGTGGATGACTTGGTGGTCTATTCATTACCTCTCCCACCAAAGGTGAAGAAGGTTATGTTTTCACCCCTATCTGTTTTTGTCTGTTTGTTTGTGTGCAGGATATCTCAAAAAAAGTTGTTGACGTGTTTGGATGAAACTTGGTGGGCATGTTGGGTGTGTGGCAAGGAAGAATTGATTCGATTTTGGTGAAGATTTCGAATCCGGATCTGGATACGAGAATTATTTAATTTTAAAGTGATTCTTCACCATTGAGAGATGGGGCCAAAAACGATATCGTACTGTGTAGCATGATATTTCAAAAATGTGTTGGGCCCGATATGTTCTCGTGGATCAGGCGTTACGTGGCAGAGTGCCCTTCTAGTTTTAAAATATGGATCTTCCCAACTACAACCACTTTTTGTTTGAGTTCCCCTTCACTGTCTGTCTGTCTATCTGTCTGTTTGTCTGTCTGTCCAGCTGGGGTGCATAACCGAGCTTGCTTGTGTGCAAGCCATAACTCTTGAGTTATTTAAAATGTTCCAAAGTGTCGAATGTTTTTCTGTTTTGTTTTTAGCACATCACATGCCCCATGCCATGTGGTAATGAAAAATACTAAATAGATCATACCACTACTGGCTTGGTTCAATAACTACTGTACGTGTTCGACTTTTAAGTTTGTGTAACAATGATTTAACCTAGACCCCTGGCCGAATCATGATTTTTCATCATCACATGGCATTGGTCATGTCGTACAACAGACGCGTGGAGTCGCATACAAATTGCATAATCAAGGTCTCATTAGCACATGAATAGGTGCATCCATGTCCAGATCCAGTCTGCTTTCTCTTCTGACATAATCACACGTATATTGATGCTACTTGTGTCTACAGACTAGGGCAGGCTTAGTCTACTGTAAACACTGAACTACCTACAAGTTACTCGTGATACGAAAGACCGCTGTTTCTTTTCCTCCAATTGGTGCATCTTGAATTTGGTTTCATCTAAGGCCCATCATGGGAATAACATAATTAGATATTCTACCAAATTATATGTTTGGATGGAAACTACACTTGGCCAACATGTGGCGACATCGCTCGCCATTGCTGTTTTTTTATCCGGGACTAAAATGGTAGCCAGGCCTTGTAATTCGGATACAAATTTTGCAGAAGACGCCCTCTCGTGTTCGTAGAGTATGTAACACTCTGGGACAAGTCACATTAAAGGGTGGGGAATTTTTTTCCCACAGGTCTTTCTCTCTCACAAAAGTATTACAGTATCACCATAGCCCATAAAAGAACCACTACATCTCGTTCAGAAGATGTTTCAAATTTAATTAATAAACCAAAGTTTAAAAGGGTCGAAGTATTTGCAGGAAATTTTGCTGTGCTCCCATCCCCATTATTTGAGGAGCACGGCAAAGATGAGGGTTCGGGGCTGATGAGCCTTCCTCCGAGTGTGGGGGTGGGGTATTTTTCCATTGTGTGCTGAAGTTTATTTAACACGAGCAAATATTGAGGCGGCAAAAACAAAAGGCAGACAAACCAGAACAGAACGAAATTGTAACACTGGAAGAGATGGGGATGGACATTCCTTACTCGACCAACATGGTGTCATTGAGCTGCACGGAAACAAAATATGTCGTCACCTCCACCACCGAAGGTGGACGGAGGTTATGTTTTCACCCCTGTCTGTCTGTCTGTCTGTCTGTCTGTCTGTCTGTGAGCAGGATGTCTCAAAAAGTTATGGACGATTCGACAAAATTTGGCGGACAGTCTTGGTGTGTGCAAGGATGAATTGATTAGATTTTGGTAAAGATCCGAATCCAAATCCGAGAATTTTTTCAGTGATTCTTCGTCATTGAGAGATGGGGCCAAAAACGATATATAGCATGGTATTTCAAGAATTGATTGGGCCCGATATGTTCTTGTGGATCAGGCATTGCGTGACGGAGGTATGCACTCTACCAAGTGTCCTAGTTTATAATTGTTTGTGCTAAGTAGGATTACGATTATGATTTATGCATGCTGGCTGAGACGGGCTGGACACTTGGTGCAGATGGGGGAAGAGAGAATGGCAGAGAGAGCGGGATAGGTTGAGGGAGCAATGTAGGAAGAAAGGTGGTGAACCACGGTTGAGATGGGTGGATTGTGTGAGGAGGGATATCTGTAAAGTAGCGGTGGTTGTAGAGTGGAGAGGGTTGGCTGAGAACAGAGGGAGGTGAAAGAGTATTGTGGTCAAGGCAGGGCAGATGCTTGGTGCCATCAAACCTCACTCCTTATGAAGGGAAGAGGAAGAGAAGAAGAAAGTATGGGGGTAGGTGAGGGTGGAATCAAATTTTCTATGTGAATGTATTTCCAATTGCAATGTATGGATGCGAGTCATGGACAGTGAAAAAGGAAGAAAGAAAGAAGATTGACAGTTTTAAACTGTGGTGTTGGAGACTAATGTTAAAAATTCCACGGACTACAAGAAGAACAAACAAATCGGTTCTTGAATAAATTAGACCACCATGTGCATTAGAAGCGCTGATGCTAAAACAGAAACTATCATACTTTGGACACATCATATGTGCAGAGAACGAAAGTCTGGAGAAATCATTCAAGCTGAGGAAGAATGAGGGAAGAAAATGAAGAATAAGAGGAAGAGGCAGACAGACCTTGTGTACACTGGATGGATGGGGTAAAGGCTGTACAACCAAGCTGTCTCTACCAGAGGCTTGGGAAGCAGTGTAGGATAGGCATGTTTGGAGAAATCTGATCATGAATGCCACCGAGAAGTCAGCCACGACTTGACAAAACGAGACAACTAGAAATGTGTACTGTATAGCGCCACTTGGTGGTGGTGGGAGAGGCTAGCGATTACAAGCCAGCTGTGAAGACTTGCAATTCCACCCTGCCAGAGAGAGGGGGGTATTTCGATCCCATGGGTAGCGGGATATTTCTAGTAATTATAAGTGGTCCAGAAAATGAAGAAAAATGATAGAAATGATGTGAAATGTTCTAGAATGAAAAATGTTCCAGAATGTGAAATTAAACGGAAAAAAAAGATAAGTTGTCTAGAATGTGAAATGTTCTAGAATGAAAAATGTTCCAGAATGTGAAATTAAAAGGAAAAAAAAGATGATAAGTTGTCTAGAATTGAAAACGGGCCAGAACCAACATGATGTGAGTTGCTCTAAAGTCTTGTCAAATATCAATTTATTTTGGCCTAATCAGTATATAAATTTAGTTTTACAAATGATTTAATTTATATTACCCTTAATTTTATTTTTGTTTTCCTTTTGTTTCCTTACCCCAAACCTACCCCACATCACTGCCAACAGAAGAGCCAGAGCTGGTACAATGTAAGTATGCCACCTCCTGCCTGCGTCTCGTGAACCCACAGTTTTTGTGGGGAACATGGGAGGCAGAGTTGGGACTGGGTTGGGTTTCCACTGACCACATGTGACACTTTTCTTCCTTTCTCCTTTTCATGACTCTTCGACGCAGCACGAGAGGCAGCTCATTCTCAGAGTAAGCCTGCTGGTCTTTTATATTCCACTCGGCACCTTCCTCTGAGATTAGAGATGCATTCCTAGCTTTTCTACTTTAGTGGATTGGTACATTACACTAATGTGCTGCCTTGTAAGGAGCTGTCCTAAACGCACTTAATTTCACACCATGGTATGCTCTTTCTCAAACACCCTCAACTGTGTCACGTGCTGCCTTTTTTGCCATGATGGACACAGACATGTGGTCGGTTAAGAAACCAGTGTACTGTATAATGTACCAATGTACTTCTTCAAGAAATCAAATTTTCCTCTCTTCACAAGAGTTGTACTTCTGGAAGAGCAAGGGAAAATTGGCAAGGTTAAATTGACAGTGAGGTAGCAGGGCAACAATTGGGCAAAACCGGCAAGGGAATAAATGAGCAGGAGAGGGGAAGAGACTAGACTTTTCTCTCCTTTTCTTATAACGTGTATTTGTACAATTTATTTTTTATTTTTTTAAGGTTTTTCTGTCTGTAGAGTTGCGTAAGCTCTGCCTGTTAGGCATGAGCATAGCAGAGCTACAGCCCCCTACATCTCCGTAGGATTGTACTACAGCCAATACCGGAAATATAAATGTCAGCGGAATGATAAAAAAAAAATATATATATATATATATATATTTATAAAGATATATATCTATCTATATATATCCGTGGGGTATACTAACACATTGTAAGCAATAACGGTCACTCACCTGCATTTGTTTTTCTTTCAATTTTGTTTATTTTCGTTGATTTATATTTTAATGTTTGGATGCTTTCGGACAGTTCTGTGATATATTTTTTTGTTGTTGTTTTTTTTTCCCAGTGTATCGGCTTCGATGTCTGTCGGCATGCAAAATTATTGTGCTTCCCCATTGTGTCGGATTGCTCACCTGCATTTATTTTCTCAATTATTTATTTTCATTTATTTATATTTTCATTTATGGACACCTTCCAATAGTTCTGTGATTTTTTTCCCAGTGTTTCAGCTTCGATGTCCGTTGTAGAAAGCTGAAATTTCGCATGCCATCACCCGGAAGGTACCGATCTTTGTCAGTTGTTAGAATCCATCCATTGGGTCCATACTCTATATAATAGCTTTACAGAGCGTTGGTGCTGCCGAAGCAGTCTCCTGGGCTATTGGGCACAATCCTGGACGGGTCGCCACTCTGACGCAGGGTACTCGAACGGTTCAATCATCCCAGCAAGCTGGTACTCTTTTTGCTGACCTCGGAAGGATGACAGGCTGAGTCAACCCCACCTGGTATTGATTAAATGGCCCAGCAGGATTTGAACTCTGGACCCTCGGATCCCAACCCTTCCCACCCTATCCATTAAGTCAACACCAGGCATAGTGGTTATAATGAGCTTTATATATTAGAAGATATATCAATAGACAGTGGCCTGTAAAATTATTCACCCCCTACCAATAATGCCACATTTGTATGAACTTTGAATTATGTAGAAACAACTTTTCCAAATGAATTTTTTTCTTCGCAACTGAAGAGATCAAACTAAACTCTCTTATAGTTGAAGGAGGTTACATGTCAGGAATACCTGCAAAAAACATGTACAAATCAAAATCCACTGGTTGTAAAAGTATTCAGCCACTTCGATGAGTACTTGGTGGAAGCACCTTTTGCAGCAATAACTCCTACGAGTGATTTTGGGTAGATCTCTACCAGCTTTTCACAGTGAGATGGTGAAATCTTTGCCCATTCTTCACGGAAAAATTGCTCTCATTCTGCCAAGTTTAATGGATTTGTCGATGGACTGCAACCTTCAAGTCTCATAAATGTTCAATTGGGTTCAGGTCAGGACTTTGACTGGGACACTCAAGAACATTCATTTTATTCTTATTCAGCCACTAAAGTGTGGCTTTAGCTTTGTGCTTGGAATCATTGTTCTGCTGAAATGTGAATCTTCTTCCCAGTTTCACATTCATGGCTGACTCAAGCAGGTTTTCATCAAGGATTATCCTGTACTTTGCACTGTCCATTCTTCTATCTTGACAAGCTTGCCAGTCCCCGTTGATGAAAAGTAGCCCCATAACGTGATGCTGGCACCACCATGCTTGACAGTAGTGATGGTGTTAACTGGGTGATGTGCAGTGTTCGGTTTGTGGCAGATGTAAAGCTTTGAATTTAGACCAAAAAGGTCAATTTTTGCCTCGTACGACCACAAGAATTTTCTCCACATTGCCTGCAGTGTTATTAAGAGGCTTTTTCATAAACTCCATACAAGCTTTTAGATGTCTTTTTCAATATTGGCTCTCTTGCCACCTGTCCATGGAGGCCAGCTTTATGAAGGGAATGGGATATTGTTGATTGATGAACACTGACCCCCATCTCAGACATAGTCTTGCAGATCTTTCAAAGTCATTGTTGGATTTGCAGTGACGTCTCAAACCAGTTTCTTGCTTGTCCGGCTGCTGAGTCTGAGTGGTATGATACATATTCCACTTCTTAATGATGGATTTCACCGTACTCAAAGGGATAATGAGTCACTTTGAAACTTTCTTATAACCCTCTCCTGAAAGGTGCTTCTCCACCACTTTATGTTTGACTTCTTTGGAAAACTCCTTGGTCTTCATGTTTGCCTTGTTGGTTGACCAAGTGAGTTGCACCTTAAAACTCAGATAAGTGGGGAGATTATTTTTTAAGTTAAACCACTGATTATATTCCGATGAAACCTATTAAACTTATTTTGTAACCTTTCAAACAAATAATTTACTCTTGAAGTGATTTGGAGTTAATTAGACAAAGGGTTTGAATACTTATGTAACTGAGAATCATCTGATTTTCTCTGTTAATCGAACTTATTCACATTTTATCTGAAGTTTTTAAGCTTTTCCACTTTGGAGTAGTTCGTGAAGGCTTTATATTAAGTTTGATTTGTAAACATCATTAAATAAACTCAGGTGCCACCAAAATGTGAAAACTTTGGAGGGGATGGGGGGGGATGAATACTTTTGCAGCAACTGTATATCCAGCTGTTGCATTTTTGGATAAAATGCATTCGACAGCAAGAAAAGGCATAACATGAAGTGAACCAAGCAGTGACTGTTTTGATTTTGAATTTATGAAACATGAAATAGATTGCTCATAAATGAACAAGAATTGCTGCACTGCGGTCACAACCTAAGACACATAATGTATATATTTTTTTCACCTTCTTTGTCCACTCAATTCCTCTTGATTAAACTTGACTAATAATTTTTATTTGACATACGATTACATTTCTTGGGATCCCTCATCGTGAATAACACTCGACCCAAACAAAGCCAATGGAAATTTGATGCAACAAACCCTGGCAGTGTATAATCGGCAGAGGCCTCAGCCCTGATATGTTCGGCCCACCACAAAATTAAGATGGCGGCCGCATTATTTCATCTGGGTACCATGATGGGTGGCGTCAAACGACAAATGTGGGTGGGTCAAATAAAGGCAGCTGTCTGACCAGTGGGTGCCCATTTCAAAAATCTACCACCAACAAGAAGCACAACAACAACAACAACAACAACAACAACAACAGCACTTTGTAGACCTACCATGCACAGCAGTTAAAAAAGACAAGGCCAAGTAGAATCTGATGTCAGTGTATAACATTTGGTTTGAAATTGAATGGTAAGACAAGGAATTTGTGTTTAAAATTTTGCAATTGAATGAGGAAACATGATTTTGACTGGCAAAACATAATTCACTCCTTCCCATCAATGAAATTGAATGCTTCAAATTTGAAATGAAATGTTAATTCTTCCAGCAGGTGTGAAGATGAGTGAATTTGAATACTCATCTGTGAAATCGATTAAAATAATGATGAAAATGGCTGGTAAAACCGTTATAAAAGTGAATTTGTATATTTATATATGCTTCAAAAACGACTGAAGCAAATCCAACCAAATTTTGCATGTCGCTGAAGAGTACCCAAAGTATGGTTTCTGCCCGGGTTGCATATCTGGAAGAGTAGGTTCAAAGTGTGGGGGGAGACCACATATCTCTGTTTGTAAATGTGTATGTTATTGCACCCCAGGTGGTAGCCAGCATTACAAATCATGATCTTCCATAAAGAAAGTTTAAACAACTTAATATGCATTACGATGATTTTCGAGGTGTATATCAGAGCCGGCTTGGACTTTCAGAATGAAATTTTGCATCAATAATGTAAATAGAAAGTATGTGGGGTTGACCTATTTTTGACTTTGACCTAATTTTAAGGTCATGACCTAATTATAGATTTAAACATTTTTCACCATAACTTAACGAAGCTTTGTCCAATCAGAAGGAAATTGACCTTTCCAGATAGCAAGCGGCATTTACACTTAATTTACATCGTGCCTCTCTGGGTTAAAGGTCTATGTCTAAGACCCTGAGGAATACTAAACCACCATTTAGATTTTCCTGCCAATGTCCGAGCTGTATCTCGGATTCGGTTGAGACTTTCAAAAATAAATTTTGCATCAATAATGGCAATAAAGCTCCACTCTTGTAGTTTTTTGCATCATCATAGCAAGTTGTGTACCTGATATTGATTAGTGTTCTTGACCTGCCTTTTTTTTGGATTGTGACCTAAGTAACATAAAACACTTTTTGATCATAACTTGAATAATCTTCCTCCGATTTTCATGATGTTGAGTTTTATGGATAGATCGTAGGAGACATTTTCTTAATTTACACTCTAACCCTAAATGAGGAAGGTCAAAATCGTATGGTGGTCTGAAAAAACTATTGCCATCATTGGTTCGCTGGCCAAGCGTAAGTCTAAGTCACGGGCCAAGGGTAATCTTCCCCTGGCCGGGGCTGGCAGAGGCTTAACTTTAGTGACTGCCTTGTGATTGCAGATATCTAGTTAAAGTTTTATACTCATTCAAGAGAGCTAAACCGACCTTTTTAAGGCATCCTGAAAATGTCATTATTCACATATTATTGTACCTGGTTTTAAGAAAAAAATCAACTCCAGCAAACGAAGAAGACAAATTACTGAAAAAGCATTGCCCTTCAGCAAACGAAGAAGACAAATTACTGAAAAAGCATTGCCCTTTAAAAAGACTGGCAGATACCCATCTGCGATGGGTATGAGGGACAGGACGGATCACAATACTCGGTTACGGTAGTTTCTTTGGATGTTTTGCACCACATTCAACAGCTCAGTTCATATTGGTGGCGTGTCTGGGTGCCCATGGTAGCGTTTGAGACCGGTCGCTTTAGATTGTTGGCCTTGGCACATAGTGCCGGATGAGTAACACGAACGATTTGACATATTCATCGTTTCTATATTGCCTCCATCAACAGATTAACAACATGGCAGGATAAAATTCGTAAATGCTGAGTTGAACAAACGTCCTGAACTCATGGACTTACTTAAGTAAAGCACGTCGTCTGGGGCCCGGCCGTCGGTTTGCCGCCGAACGCTGCTGATTGTGACGTCATCGATTCCCTCTTTGAAAATTCTATCTATATTCGATTTTTTGAATCCGCTATCACCTGCGTAAATACATGGAACACATAATGTGAAGATTTTGGGAGTATGATCAGAATATGTTCGGAGAAAAGTGTGTTAGAAGTTCCAGGCTTACGTCCATTATATTATAATGACACCAATCGTGTTTACATTCGGTGTAATATGGGTTTCTTGCAACAAAATTGCATCTACCTTTTCACGATGGAATACATTTTTCATTGGAACCTTGAGGATGTGGCTTCCACTCCCACTATTCATATTTAGAGTTGCGAGAGTGATCGTTTTAATTCTTTCTTGATGAATTCAGCGTGTAGCTGAGAACACTCAAACCCTGCTTTCGTAATGAATTTCCTGAGCCCATGGTACTGTGATCTTGTCAGGTCAGAATCATCAGGGTTTAAAATTATAAACTTTGCCATGTGGATAAATGAAACCAAATCAGGAAAGTGCTCTTTAATATGACATTACGGTGTCTATAGGTTTTGCCACCTAACAAAAACCACAAGTTGGAGGAGGAGGGGTAACTGTTTATGACCTGTTGATTATTGTGACAGCTAAGTTACCTCAACATCATCATTGTCAGATTCAGGTCTGATAATATTGTCCCACCTGGGTCCTGGACATTACTCTTCGGCCATTACTGCCTTATGTATTGGCACCTCCAGAGATTTTTCAGGCTGCTCTGATACACGGTCGCCAGCACACAGATGTTCATTTTCTGCACCCAGAGTTGGAACACCAGTTCCACACTCCTGTAAAACCACATTTTCTACTTTTATTTCTGGATCAATACCACTACTTGGGTTTATAGGTCTGAACCAGAAGCAAGGTCTGGTGGTACTTCATGTCTTAGCTTCACTGCTGACTTTATCTTGATGACCTTTCAGATCATTCATCCCTTGTTGCACAATTTGATACTCGACTCATTAATGTCCTCTTCTCCACAGTTTTATTCCTTTCATTATGTGAGGGGCCATCAGAGGGACTGTCTGTCCAAAACAATGTTCTTTACCATGCTCGCTGGATTATTAGTCACTGGTCCTCTTTGTTTTTTGTTTGTTGCTGCTACAGATAGGTCATCCATTGCTTCGCTATGACAGAGAGCATTTATAGCACCAGCCGAACCCTTAGGTACCACCTCACTGGGTTTGGAAGACATGGTCAGGGTGTTATCTTTTTTTTTTTTACAATCTATATCGGAGTGGTCTGATTCTCCACATTTCACACAAGAGGTTTTAGCACAGAACCTTTTAACATGTCCAAATGCCAGGCCCAATGGGAAAGCAGTGTTACATAGAGCTGCAAGTGAAGGCCTTGTAAGTTGATGAAAAATTCAGATTTTCCAAAGAAAGATTTTGTATGATGGAGGATGCCATTTTGGTGGCTGTTTACAGGCTAACTTGGAGATATGCTTTATCTAAGAAAGACCATGGATGATGGTGAGGCTCAAATATTTGAGCGATTGACCCTCTTCAAGAAGTTTGTGAAGGAAGTAAGTTGGAACATTTGCTTAGATGGTCCTTTTGGAGAGAGGAAGTGAGAGCGTGGGATTTATCAGGGTTGAAAGGCATATTCCAAGTGTTGTTCGACCAACCCCGGATGCTATCAAGGTCTTCAGAGAGGGGTAGAAGCTGCTGTCTGTCCAGCTGAAGGAGGAGAGATACCACGGCAGAGGGGTGGAGTCATTAACGGAGAGATAACCAGGATTTTCCAGATAATCGGAAAGATCGTTGATAAAGATGAGGAACAGGACTGTGCCCAAGACTCTGCCTCCGAGCACTCCAGTCTTGACAGGGAGAGGAGATGAGAGGATCTTGTAAAGAGCCACACACTGACTACGAGAGTGGAGTAAGTCAGTAAGCTATGAGAGAAGTTAGTCTTTGTTTGGAGAGCTAAGGCTCCCTTATTGAGGGAGCAGAAGCAGCATGTGCAGGTTGAAGTGACCAGGTCTGAGATCAGAACTGATAGTCTTAGGTCAGGCCATTGAAGAAAAGGATTTGATGTCAACTGCAATAATCGATTCGATGACTGCTTATAAGGGGAAGTTAGCTATTAGGCCTGTAGTTAAGAGGATTGGTGTTTGTGCCATGTTTGTGTATTACAGTGATGTTTGCTGATTTCTAGTATATGGAAGGTGATGAAGAGAAAATGATTTGGTGTATAGAGAAGAAAGAGGATGAGCAAGAGCAGTAGAGCAGGGTTTTAGGACATGTGTGCACTGATACTGTCAGGGTCTGTTGCAGAATCAGTCGAGGGTTGCCAGAAACTTCTCCACCTTCTCAGGTGAGAAAGCTACAGTGCCCAGGAGCAGATGAGTATGAGAACGTAGGGTCAGTAAAGGAAGTGAGGGGTTCGTGTGTGCTTGTGTTTGCTGCTTTGTGAAGCAGCTTGAGTATTGATTGGATTTGCTAGCAGCTATGTTTGACATCTCCCACTGGAGGGTTCCTGCAGAGTAATAGCAGTTTTAGAATGGGAAGGGTCCAAATACAGCAATCCTATATATAAGAGCTGCAGGCAAATTGCCCGCCATTATACCGGCCGAAAGATCAATTCCAGCAAAAGTCACACATACATTGACATAATGAGTGCAGGCAGGAAAACCCTGAGGACATGCATAGTATGCATGCTTTACATAGTTTGCAACAATATTACATCGCACAATAATGTAGGATTGACATCCTTCATAAAATTACTCCTGACGTTAATTAATAAACAATGTAATTTCAACAATTATATTCACAAGAATCTGTTTTCGTAACATTAAGTCGATACGCTTGCACGCACACATAGGTGCTGCGTGCGCATGTGGGTGTGCGCATAGGCACACCAGCATATGCAAGTAGGCACATGCAAAAACACCCACACATCCTGGATTTGCTGGGCAGGGTTGGAGCGGTCAAAGAGCAGATGGAGCTCGACCAGAGGAGAAGTGGTTAAAAAAAAAACACGCATGCCACTGATCTGCTTGTGATTGAAGAGCACTAGGCCTGATTCTTCGGCCTCAGCGTAGAACATTCCGATAATATTGAGCCTTATCTCGTTAAAACGAATAAAGGTGGATTAAATGTCAATGAGAAATGTTGAACACGGTGAATGAATCGAGCATTGAAGGTATCTAAGATAGTTTGCCCTTCTGTCCTTGTGCGTTTGCTCTTGTTTGTCCATAAGGGTGTCTCGTGGTCCTTTGAGTTCAGAAATCAAAAATCCAATCATGCGACAAACTCAGAAATTATTTGGAATTTTTAACGAGTACAGCATGACATTCTTCTGCAATCATATTCATCATGTGAAATGCTACAGTTTGTGCATCTGCTTATTTTCTGAATACCAACAGGAATGTGCAGTACTGGCACTTTGTTTTAGTGGGTTGTTACGTGCTCTGTATATTTTTGTGATCCCATATACATTTTATAGTTCCTCATTGTGTGATGTCCTTGAGATGAACTTGACAAATAATGCAAATTATCTGATGAAGCCTTTTTGTATTTTGTGTTTAACCATTCATTAGCCCAGTTTAAAATCCATCCTGAGTCCACGGTGTTTTGTGAGGTTCGAAGCAAAAGCTGACTGTAATATACTATGCTGCAAAATTTCATAGCTTTTGACCTAGTTCAACCTTAGGTTTTTCTCTCTGTGCATTATCTGGGCATTTGGAAAGTCTGTTTTTCAGCAGAGTTGTAATTTGATATTTTTATATAATCTCTCTTCCTTGAACTGCAAGCACAACGCATGGCACAAATTGAGGGGTTTTTTTATATACTGTATTTATGTACCCACATCACTCTCACTCCACCTCTCCCTCCCTGCCCACCCCTCTCCCTCCACATTCGACTCCTCTCCCCCACCCCACTCCCTCCCTCTTCTCTTCCTCCCCCCTGACCTTCCCCTTTCTTATGTCCCACTCTCCCCACTCTCCTTATTACATGCAATTTCTGCTTATTCAGCTTACAACAAGTAAACGCTTTTCACAAAAATTACAGTTCAAAAAATCATTCAGTTCTGTCACAAAAATCGCTCGGTTCGATCCTCGTCACGCTTGCGCAAATACACTCCTCGACTCCAATGCTCGGACCTCCTCGACTCCATGGGCACAAAGATCAACCACAGCCCAAACGGCTGACCCACTTTACTGCTTGGTGGGCCGAAGCAAATCCATGGGCACAAAGATCAACTGCCGCTGAAACAGCCGATCCACTCCACTGCACGACTGGCCAAAGCAAGTCCCTGGGCATAAAGACCAACAGTCGATCCATTCCACCGCACAGTGGGACAAAGCAAGTCCACTTCGCTGCTGTCAATGTTCTTCGATGCAAATCTTTCTGCAACAATCTTGGCAAATCCACTACAGTCCTAATTATAATCATTGATGAATGTTGTCATCATCAGACATATCGTAATCATCAATCTGGCTCTTCAAGGTCATCATTGCTCATGTATGCCTGGTGTTGGCTTAATGGGTAGGGTGGTGGGCTTGGGATCCTATGGTCCTGAGTTCATATCCTGTTCGGCCGATGAATTGATACCAGGTGGGTTGACTCAGCCCGTCATCCTTCCGAGGTCTGCAAAGTGAGTACCACCTTGCTGGGATGATTGAGCCATTCAAGTATCTTGCGTTGGAGTGGGGACCCAATCCAAGATTGTGCCCAATAGCCCAGGAGACTGTTTGGCAGCATCAACAATCTTCATATAGTGTGGACCCAATGGATGGATGGATTGATCATGTTGCATAATTGCATGAGTTTGCAGTGACCATGCATTTTGGTCCATTTTCAAGACTTTGGCAATCAGGAAGCTTCCGCACTTTGAAATATTTGCAGGACATTAACTTTAGGACTACATCCAGGGTTGGGAGCACAATCCAGCAAATATTAAGGTCGCCATCCTCCTCACTCCACCCATTAGCATTTGCACGGCCTATTTTATTTATTTATTTATTTATTCAGGGATCCTTCTCTCTTGTAAAGGTATTGTAACCCGTAAACCACTATATCTCTTTCAGAGGAGGATCTTTACCTGTGCCGAGGCGTATTCATCAACGCATTTGTGCTAAATTCTATTTTCTCGTTTGAAAGTTGATTTAGCAGTATATTATGATGAGCAAGGTGGAATTAGCAGTATATCATGATATACTATATGTATGTATGTATGTGTGTGTGTGTGTGTGTGTGTGTGTGTGTGTGTGTGTGTGTGTGTGTGTGTGTGTGTGTGTGTGTGTGTGTGTGTGTGTATGTGTATATATATATATATATATAAGCCTGGTGTTGGCGCAGTGGTTAGGGCAGCGGCTTGGGATCCAAAAGGTCCTGAGTTCAAGCCCCGTTGGGCCACTGAATTAATACACCAGGGGGTTGACTCAGCCTGTCATCCTTCCGAGGTCGGCGAAATGAGTACCAGTATACTGGGCCGGTGTATACCCTGGTTAAAATAGGTGTACCATATCCCTGGGTCGTAAGAGGCGACCAGGGTTGCGTCAGGAAGGGCATCCGGTGTAAAACATGTGCCAAATCACTATGCGGATCATACGGATGATCCGCTGTGGCGACCCCTAACGGGAGCAGCCGAAAGAAGAAGAAGATATATATATATATATATATATATATATATATATATATATATATATATATATATATATATATATATATATATATATATATATATATATATATATATATACAGTAAATATTGCACCAAGAGTGATTTTTACTTCTCAACATCTGCTTCCTGCAGTTAAGAAGGATGTTCTGCCTGCCTCAAAACTTAGCAATATTATATACGAGTTAAAGTGCTAATGTGATGCTGGGTATGTCGGCAGAACTACCCAGACTCTGACTGACAGAATCAAACAGCACGTCCCTTTGTCCATCAGGAAAAACACAATTGGTACACGAATACAGGCGGTACGTGCTTGTAGGAAGGTCCTAGCATCAATCCCAACGTCGTGTGTATCTGCTGTTGGACGGCATTTGATTGAGAATGCAAACTGTGCTGAACATTATAATGTGGATCCATTCAAGATATTGAGTCGAGGATGAAGTATAACGCATCTCCGAATACGAGAAGTGACATTTCTCCATTCCATGGACCCAATGTTATGTCGGCAAAAAGAATTTGTCCACTCGCTTTGCATATTTGTGCAAAGAAGAAGAGGAACACGAACTCATGTCATGATCACAGATGGTTATGAAGGAGTTTCTACAACAGCTTTAGCAGCTCCGCCTCAAACTCTGCAACCTCCAATTGGAGAGCTGAACACTGAACAGGCTCCTCCCACCTCGACCATTGGGAGGTTATGACGTGTGTGTGTGTATATATATATATATATACACCAGGACGTGTTTCGACTTATGAGTAACTTACAAGTAACGTGTGTCTGTGTGTCAACGATTGCATAACGTGCCTACAACTTATGGCCAGCGTATGCGGAACGTGTGCGTCATACGCTGGCATACATCATAAAATTTTGAGCATGCTTAAAATTTGTCGACGAGCTCGGCGTACTACGACGTATGTCAGCGTGCTCTTAACGTATACAAAACTTACCCATAACGTATTCGACGTGTGCCAGCGTATTCGGCAAATTTTTCATACGTCGGCATACGCTGGCTAAAACGTCAAGGTGTGACAGCCTTGACACTTCGATGTCTAGTGCGGTTATGATTTGAATCGTCGAGCCGCAGCCTTTTAATAGGCTATGCCACGTGATCGTCGGCGATACGCTGCCACATGCTATGCATACGTTAGACTATCGTTGGGCATAGGTTGTGAACGCCAACAACACGCTAAGCATTCGTTGGTATAAGTTATCTATATGTTATCGAAACGTTCTGTGTACGTTACTAATACGTTACGCATACGTCCAACTCGTTATGAATACACCAACAACTGAAAAAACACATCAATAATTCAGTGTACGCCAGCGTTTTACATACATTTTGATACGTTGCCATACGCTGGCTAAAGCGTCAAGGTGTGACAGCGGCTTAAAAAAGGTGCAAAAGGAGTTCCCTGCAACAACAGACCAATCAGCCTTCTCCAAATCATCACCTTCTTCAAGTTATGGAATCCATCATCGCTTCAGACATTAAATCTTTCCTCTTCTCCAATGGCTTGATTTCCGATCATCAATTTGGATTCAAGGATTTACAAGGAATTAGGAAGGATTTACAAGGATTCAGACCAGGTCACTCTTCCCTGGATACGCTGTTTCTGCTCTCCCAACAATGGATGGAGATCCTCGATGCCAGACATAAAATCAGAGCAATCTCCCAAGACATATTGTGTGCTTTTGATACGGTCTGGCACCCTGCCCTGCTCACCAAACTCTCTTCCTATAGTATCCAAGGACATCTCCACTCATGGCTCGAAGACTTCCTCTCCTGTCACAGCCAACGTGCGGCCCTTCATGAAGTTCTTTCATCCCCTCTTCCTGTCCAGGCTGGAGTTCCTCAAGGCAGTGTTCTGGGCCCTGTTCTTTTTCTGGTTTTCATAAACGATCTCTCCGACTCTGGAAAATCCTCTTTATCTCTTTGCTGATGACTCCACCCGCTGCTGTACCATCTATCATCCCTCAGACCAGTAAGCAGCAGCTTCTTTGCTCTCTGCAGATCTGGATAAAATCACAAGCTGGTCCAACATGTGGAACATGTCTTTCAATCCAGACAAATGTGGCACAATGTCTTTCCTGAAGGACCATCTGAATGCCCCCCCCCTCCCATCTACTTTCTCAACAATCCTCTTGAAGTTCTTTCATTCAAGCTTATGGGTCTCACTATCTGCCATGATCTTTCCTGGGAAAGCCCCTTTTCCAAGCTTGCCTCCAAAGCCAGTCGCCGACTGGGCATCCTCAATCGTGCAAAGTCCTTTATTGACACACCTGAGCTCCTGACCACAGACAAAGCTTTTGTCCGCAGCCTGATGGAGTACTGCTCTCCCCTCTGGGCTGGTGCTCCCACCTCTCACCTTCTCTCACCTTTCTTGGCTTCACACTGTGGAAACCAAGGCATTTCGGATCGTTGGTATCTCCCACAATGAAGCTGAGTCTTTGGGTCTCTCACTCTCTCACCACAGACAGGTCAGTGGTCTTTCTGTCTTCTACAGACTCCTCTCTGGCCTTGACCTCCTGCTCTGTCTCTGATCTGTTCCCCCTATATTTCCTTCGGGCGCTCAATGTCCGCCAGCAACCTCCTTCTGGTAAAACTACCAAAATCAAGACTCACTGCTCACCTTCATCCTTTGATTCCTCTTTTTCTTGCCTTTGGAACAAACTTCCACAATCTCTTCAATCCCACTCTTCCCTCCAGGTCTTCAAAACAACTGTTCACCACCATCTCTTATCTTCCCCCATACAAAACCACGATCTTTTCTACCCCCGCTAATCCACCCCAAACCCACCTCCTTCAAATTCCCTGCTTTCCTTCCTGAAAGTCCCTGACATGTAAAGACCTGAAAGTCCCTGTAATGTCCATCTTGTTTACCCCGTGTACCCCGCCCCATCCCTCTCCCTTCCACAGATCTCCTAATGTCTCTGTTCCCCACTGTTTTTTTTCTTCCCTCTCCTGCGCCTCTTGTCTCCTGCTCCCCTTGTTGTACGTTCTGTGTGTTAGCTCTCATGCAAGCCTCAACAATGTATACAAAAAAAAGAAACAAATTGCATATAACAAATGTACCTGAAAATCTATAATGAACAAAATCCATAGCTCGAGGCTGCTAATGAATATGCCATTCCAATGTCCTTTTGAATGCCCTCCTACAAACTTCCACCCCAATTATATCATGGCTTTAATGACCTC
>NC_140963.1:55409236-55414236 GCF_056783735.1 Eptatretus burgeri | reverse complement strand
ATTGCAGGTGCAGGCGGCGATGGTGGTACTGCAGATGTGCGTGAGGATTGCACTACGGATTTATGCGTGTGGGTGTGCGTGGTGTTGGGTGGTGGGTGTACATGGAAGGAAAGGAAGTCAGGGAGATGGTCTTTCTCAGGGATGAGTTGTTGGTTCCATGGATTCTCTTTCTGTGTCAGGGATCGAAAAAATTGAATTTTGTGTTGTTTCAGCAGGGTGGGGATGAGTGGATGTTGATTTTTTTTTTTTAAAGAATTTTTTTTGTATAGAGTTAAGGCTTCTGGAAGAGAATACTGAACAGATCAGGATGTAACGAGACAAAAGTAACTGTACAGAGAGGGTGGTGGGGAAGAACACTAACAACTGAGTTTGAGTTGCAGGACAAAATAGAGGGAGACTTGGACAAACAATGGATGTGGGGAGGAAAGGGGGCAGGAGAGGATGAATGGGGTGGACAGTATAGATACAGACTGGATCTATCAGGAATGAAAAACTGGAAATTTGGAAGGAGGAGGTAATGGGGATGGGTTAGGGGGAGGTTAACAGGGGTAGAATAGATCATGGTTTTGGATTGGGGATGATCTGAGATGATGGCGAACAGTGGTCCTCAAGACCTGGAGGGAACACTGAGATTGAAGAGGATGTGGAAGTTGATTCCACAGGCAGGAAAAAAGAGGAACAAATGAGTGGAGGTGAGCAATGATCCTGGATTTAGGTAGTTGATTGTGGACTGTGTGCACCATGCAGGATAATTAGGGGGCTGGGGAGACAAAGCACAGAAAGAGCAGAGGGTGCAAGACCAGAAAGAAGGCAGGAGAAGACATAGACCACTGACCTGTCTGTGATGGGAAAGTAAGAGGCCAGACCCAGCTTGATGGAATATTTGGTGACATTTTGTCATGTCATTGTGGAAAGACATTGGTTTGGGTGCTAATGGGTAGGAGCTAATGATAGAGGTTGAGTTTACTTTAAGGACTTGAAGGAGAGGTACAAGTTTCTGGGTGGTCGATTGAGGGAAAGGGATTGTCATGTGATTCTTTTTTTTTTTTTCCTAAAATAGGTGGTGGTACACGTTTGGGAGGTGGTGCAGGCTTTTGGGTTTGGGAAGCTATTGGAATCCTTTCATGGCCAATGTGTGTGCTTCCAGTCGAATGACCATATACTTGAGATAAAGGGGATGGCAAGGTTTGTGGTGGGTATATTGAGCAAGACTTTAGGTCTTTTTCTTTTTATTGATTGAGGTGGGTGGAGAGAGGTTGTATAGAGGGAGGTCACTGTGGTTAAAGACATGATTGGAAAATAGGAGGGGGTGTGGCAATCTGGATAAAGGACAGTATTGTTGTGAGTGTAAGGAATGTGACAATGAGGAGTGAACTAATGTAGAGGATTCTGGATGGATTGAGGTTTCAGATTGCAACAACAGGAAGATACTTGGGATTCGCTACTAAGGATGCATCTATTTGGTTCCTGGTACGTGGGGAGAGCGAGAGATGAGGGCACATGAAGAATTCGGAATGGCATGTGGAATGGGAAGAGTATTGATTATGAGGGATTTTAACTTGCCTGTAATGGATTGGGTCATGTAACGGGAAAGTGCCGAACAGAGGAGGATTTTGTAGATCTAATCCAGGATTGCTTTTTAATCCAGTTTGTAGAAAAGCCCATGAGGGTGAGTGCAGTGTTTGCTTGTTTTTTTTTTTGTTTTTTTTTTCAAGCAATGATCACAAAATGACGCAGGAAGAGAACATCTGGTGGCAAGTGACCACAACATAATGTGTGCAACTACATTGTTGAGTTATGGAGCTCAGCATAGTTGTGTAATGCTGTTAGATTTCAGGAAGGCAAACTTTGAGGTTTGGAAAATAATGAGTGGGCAGTCTTCAGCAGAGTAATGTGTACGGTACAGAGTAGGTATATTCCAGTGAGATATATAGGTAGTGGCGGAAAGAGACCAGGGTGGACATGAAGGATAAGCAGAAGGCATTTATCAAGTACTCATCCAAAATAACAGTCACTCAAACTCCTGGGTCTCACCATCAGCCATACTCTTTCTTGGGCAAGCCACATTTCAAAGTTGGCTTCCATAGCCAGTCGCCAAATGGGCATCCTCCATCATACAGTCATTCCTTGGCACACCTGAACTCTTATCAACCTGTTCTCACCTGTGGAATCAACTTCCACATTCCCTTCAATATCATTTTTTTTCCTCCAGGTCTTCAAGCCAACTGTTCACCAACATCTCAGATCATCCCCCATCTCCAAAACCATGATCTTTTCTACCTCCGTTAACACCACCACCCCCAAGCCAACCTCCTTCCAAATTTCCAGTTTTTCATTCCTGAGAGTTTGCTTCTGTATCCGTCTTGTCCACCCCATGCATCCTCTCCCACATTTCTTTCCTCCCCACATCCCTTATTTGACCAAATCTCCCTCTATTTTATCCTTCAACCTTGTTGTTGGTGTCTCCACCACCCTATTTCTATTGCTCCTTTTGTTCTGTTGCTTCCTGATCCATTCAGTATTCTAGCTCTTCCACGAGACTTAACATTGCTTAAAAAAAGCCAAATTTATTAAACATAATATCAATGTATTATGTGAGTATACAAGGGATAAAGAAAAGGTTAAGATCAGTGTGAGCCCCTTAAGGAATAGCTCAGGAGAATTGGTAGACGATGATGGTGAGATGGCAGGTTGTGAAAGATTTTTGCTTCTACATTGACACAATAACAGACACTCTCAGCCATTGGGAATTCCCTTGACGATCTCAGAAATGAGAAGGGCTTTCTTTAGGAGATCCAAGTAGGAGTGGAGGAAGTAAAGAAACTACAAGAAAAAAATAAAGGCTCATGATTAAGCTCCAGGACCAGATGATGTGTATCCAAGGGTAATGGGGGAGGTGGCAGAGCAGATAAGCTTTGTGTTAACGGATTTCTTTAACAGCTCATTGCAGTCAGGATAAATATCAGAGGATTGGGAAGTAGCAAATGTAACACTGATTATACGAGAAAGGGTCCAGAGAGTAATTGGTGAACTATACACCTGCATTGTTAGCTTGACTTCAGTTGTGGGGAAGGTGTTGGAGATGTTTATTAAGGAATGGATAGAGAACCAAAATTGAATAATTTCAAAACCAACTAATAAGGGCACTCAGTAGAGCACATACCTCCACTACGTAATGCCTGATCCACGAGAACATATCGGTCCCAATACACTTTGAAAAATATCATTCTATATATCATTTTTGGCCTGATCTCTCAATGGTGAAGAATCACTTTGAAAATTAAATAATTTCGCATCTTCACCAAAATCGAATCATTTCGTCCTTGCGACACACTCAATCTGTCCACCAAGTTTCATCCGGATCCGTCAACAACTTTTTGAGATATCCTGCACACAGACAAACTAAATATACAGAGAGAGGTGAAAACATAATCTCCTTCACCTTCGGTGGTGGAGGTAATTAGAGGTAGTCAGCATGGATTCACCAAAGGTCATGTTGAACCAAATTTATTGGAGTTCTACGAGTTCGTTTTTGACCTGAGTGGATGAGGGAAGTGCAGTGGTTGTAGTTTATCTAGATCTAGTAGAAGGTTGTTGGCTGTGATGAGGACTTGTGGATTTGCTGGTAAATGTTGATAATTGGATTGGAACCTGGCTTAGTGATGGGAAGGAAAGAGTGGCTGTGAATGGGAGGATATCTAGTGGGGTACCCCAGGTATCAGTACTAGGACCGTTATTATTCCTGAATCTACATCAATGATTTAGACAGTAGCATTAAGAGTAGGCCCTCCAAACGTGCAGATGACACAAAGCTTGGAGGTAAGGTAGATTGCAGAGGTGTGTGTGTGGGGGGGAGTGTGATCAGATTCAGGAAAGTATTAATATTTTCATTAATTGGGAAAAGGATTGGCAGATGCAGTTTGACATAAAGAAATGTAAGTTGTTGGTGATTGGTAAGAATAATGAAACTCGAGATTACATGATGCCAAGCGGTAGTCTCGGAGCATGTCACGTAGGTGAAGGATCTGGGGGTGGGAATAGTTATGGGGTGTAGGCAGACAAGGTAGTACCAGGCAGCTATAGGGTTTTAATCCTGTATTCTTGAGGGGATAAATTATAATCAAAACCTCAGATTCAGGAAAGGTCCACAAACTTTCTGTATTGAGTTTTAACACCATAGGAATTTAGTGAGGCCTCATTTGGAATATTGTGTTCAGTTTTGGTCGCCAAATCTGAGGAAAGACGTAGAGGGTAAACCGTAGAGCAAATGGATTGATTCCAGGCCTAGCTCGACTAAGTTATGAGCCACGGCTGAAGGAAACAGGTCGTTTTACATTAGAAATGTGGGGGGGGGGGGGGTCATGCGGATCTGATAGAGATTTTTTGAGATGATGAAGGATAGAGACAAAGTAAGTGCAGAAGAGTATTTCAGCAGGATGGACAGTGACAGAGCCACAGTTTCATAGTAAATGAGAGGAGAGTTCGGGTGGTAGTAAGGCAGGGGTCTTTCACTTCGGGAGTAGTAAGTGCATGGAATTGTCTCTGTGGAAAGGTATCAGCTGCAGAAACACTACATATATTTAATTTTGAGTTAGACAGGTTCTTGGCGGGGGGGGGGGGTGGTGTTTCGATATCGGCACAGTCGATTGCGCAGGCTTGACGGCCCAAATTGTCATCTCCTGCATTGAAGTTCCTTGTAACCCCAGGTTGCAACACTTACAAAGCAGGTACCATGACAATCAGCTATTTTAACTACTGAACCGCTGTACTTGCTGTGCAGTTTGTTTGATGACCTTTTATTAAAAGGCAACTATTTAACGATGTTCATAATTTATTGTCTGGACCACTGGCTATCAATTGGCAGTGTCCCCGCTTGTTCATGGGTTGATGGCCTCAAGACATTAAAATATCTTGGTTTTATACATTACTTGGGATTGAATACCGGTGATGCCGTGGACTTTGTGACTTGTTGGGGTCAGGTGTGTGGGGACGCATTCTAA
>NC_140963.1:55394236-55396736 GCF_056783735.1 Eptatretus burgeri | reverse complement strand
TACACTCCTAATCTACCCTATCCATTTAACAGTTAAACTACCCCGGGGCTTTCAACAAGCGCCTCTCGCTTAAACTATTGGTTCTAACAACCCAGATTCCCGTCGCCTGTGTTGGTGTCCTCACAATTTCGGGCCTCGCCCCCCAATTTTCTCTCCGTGCCCTCACACGGTCTCCTGGCTGGGACACGTGGCTCCCTTTGGCAGGCACGACCCTCTGCCGAATCTCCCGCTATGGCACCCCCGGGCACTACACTGCCTCCGAGCCTACCAGCTCCCTAACACCGGGGAGTGCCCCCCATGGCACCTCCCCTGAAACGCACACGTGGCAGGCCGGCCTCCCGGGCCCCTTTCCGAGGGTCACCCGTGCCCACAACACTGCCCACGCGGCTAATGGCGCCCCGGGCCCCCACACCAAGCAGGCGCACCCGTGCCCACTACTCTATCCCGGCCCCCCATGGGCCCATGGCCTACCGCGGCCGACTAGCCTGGTGCCCGGGGTACCCACTCAGCGATACTCACCTTTCGCAGCCACGCTCCCAAGCCCGTCAACAGGGCTCCTGCACCCCTCCAAATGGGTTTCGAGCCTACACTCCCACCAACAACAAAACGACCTCCATTTTTCAATTTGACTAACCCAGCTAACTCACTTTACTCTGACCCCGGGGTCCCTTGGGCGGGAGTCACTCCTCCCCCCAATCACTCATCGCACCATGCATTCCCCATTCGCTCCATTCACACAGACCCGCTGGCCTCACTCACTCATCATGTACTCGCCTCACAACTCTTCAATACACACACCGCTGAACTCTGCCATCCTTCTAACTGTACCCCCTAACTAACTCGTGCTCCCACGTCGTCCCTTAAACTACAGCACGTTCCTTTTATCCTACGTAGCTAAGCTACGTCCCCTCTACACATTCACAAGTCTGTCACTGTCTCCAAATAATCCCATTAATTATTTACCATTTTCCCATCCTAAATCTGGCTACAATCCCTCTAACTAATCCATTCCACGGACTCCATGAGGACTTACCCCTGCCCCATGAAGTCGGTCTAACTAAGCTAACCCTTCCCCCTAACTAGTTTCCATCCTGTGCCCCGGCCAAGGGGGTCTCCCACCCCTTGCCCAGGAATCCTGTGCACCCGAAAGTGAGGCTTGCTTTTCCCTTTTTTTTTTCCATGCGCAGCACCTGCGCGGCAACTCAGAGCTCGCGCACTTTGCACCAGCCCGTGACATCATGCAGCTGCACGTGTTCCTCGTCCCTCCTTGGATGGTACCATCCGGCAGAGATACCCCTCCTGCCGGATTCCAACCACACGTGCAGCCATGACGTCACCGTGCGCAAAAAAAACACAAGCCCCACGTCTCGAGGGGTTCCCCACGCGAACACATGTGCTTTGCCCGTTGGAGCTTAACACACACGATCGCGTGGAGAACCCGTCCGGTCCAAATCCATTTACCTGCCTAAACTTTGTCCGTCCGCGGGATCGGCAAATCCACCGCGTGCGTTTCCGGACCGGGACTTCACCCTCGCAAGCGAGCACGTGGCGGTCTCGTGCGTTGCACAGCACGAACCGCGTGCTCACTGCTGGGCGAACCCGGCACGGTCCTCGAAACAACCACAGCCGCTACTCGGCTTTCTTTCTTCTGTCGCCTTCGTCGTCGCCATTCAACCCACGCACACCTGCGTGTTACGACGCACACAGTCCACTCCATCACATTCACACCGGGAGACGCGGCTGCGTGCTCCCGCATGCCAACCGACATCTCCCTCACATACCGCTCTCCCACACACACGGTCTCCCTTGCATAACCCATACCACTCACACGTGGTGCTCCATTCACTCGTGCCTCACTCACACACGCGGGGGCACTCATCCGCGGTGCCTCACTCACACATGCGGGGGCACTCAACCGCGGTGCCTCACTCACACTGGCCGTTTCATCCACACACGGCGTGCTGGGAAGCACGTACTCTGGCACCATCGCCACCACACCACTCACACACGGGGTCGCTTCCACACACGGGGACGCACTCACACCTTGCACCACACACACAGGGACAACCACACTGGGGATTTGTGTCCCCACAAGGGTCTCCGGGGCCTCTATACCCCCCAAGCTCTCCGTGCACCCGTCCACAGCACCCGTCCCCTCAACCTCGCAAAGCACGACCGAACTCACCTGGTCGTGACTCACCTCAAGGGGGCAGACTCCCTCCCCTCGTTCCTGGAGGAGGCCATCCAGGTGCTCGCACTGGGTCTCTACCCAGTCCGCCAGCTCACCCCCTTTATCCTCCACTACCTCCGTGTGTGTGTGTGCGTCACTTACCCCGTCCAATTCACCCTCTATCTCCCGTGTCTCAACTATTATTATTTCCTTTGTCGTCACCTCGTGTCTCGTCTCACACGTTTTGGTCTCCCCATTTAATTTTTCCCTTTTGGTCACCGTCGATTCCTCTGTCACGACCCTCGCCGAACACGCCCCCCGAATTATTTT
>NC_140963.1:55304236-55381736 GCF_056783735.1 Eptatretus burgeri | reverse complement strand
TGATAAAAATTACAGACCTCTACGTGCTTTGTAAGTGGGAAAACCTGCAAAGTCGGCAGTGTATCAAATACTTGTTCTCCCCACTATATATATATGTATATATATATATATATATATATATATATATATATATATATATATATATATATATATATATATATATATATATATATATATATATATATACACAAACACATATATGTCTGTCCAGGATGTAACTCATTTACCATTTGGGTTTTTGTCATCAAATTTTCAAACAAACCTTTATTATGTGAAAGGGCAAAGTCATAGTGACTGGAAATAGCCCTTATTAGTCACACCGCAGTGTGTCAAGTGCAAGATACTCCCTGTTTTTTATTGTTTCCGTGTTTATTTATTTACCATTGAGATCGAGTGTGTCTGTCCAGGCCATAACATTTTAACCAATTGAGCTTTTGTCATCAAATTTTAAATAAACCTTCATTATGAGAATATGAAGAACACAAATTAATAAAATTTACATGTTTTTTGTACAATGTACAGTTCAATACAATTTTTGTACAATAAAATGTACAGTTCGAGGTTAACATTAATTAATTATAGAGGTAGAGAAGCAACGCAACCATTGACTTTGAAGCATCTGATGCAATAAGCACATTTATGAGAAACTTGCATCATAAGAGGTTTTGTTTTTGTGCCATTCTATTGTGTAGTACGTATGCATGGACCTTGATGGGGAACCTGATACCATCACTCTGAATGCATACTTCTTTTTTTTAATAGTTTTTATAAACACATCATTTTACATCTCCCCCCCCCCCCCCCGTCTCATTTCTAATGTAGTTTGAATGGGGAATCAAATCATATCCGGCATTTTTTGGGGCTGCTTTGAGAGTGATGTTGAAAGCCCAGGGTGTGAGTTGGTGGTGAATTGTCCAAAACTGAGAACTGAAAACTTTGGTTAGGCAAAGGTACCACTGTAATGGACCATCCCATACAGGCCCCAATAACCAGTGCCCTCACTAAATGTTTAATAGCTTAATGATTTATCCATGTGTTACTGCTGCTGCTGAAACCCATGGTGTTTCTGCCTTTACCCACAGCTGTGCATTCGTTTTAAAGACATCACAGCCATGACAAAGGAAAAAACAGCACGTCTCATCCCCAATGCCGTCCAGGTTTCAACTGAAACCGATAAGGTACGTTGTCGTAACCTTTCTGAATCATGCAGTCGGTTGCAAGGAGTTACGGTATATTGTTTATCTTTTGCAATAGATGCAGGCAATATTAATCCCCACTGCATGATGGATCCCATTAATTTTACATGTGTATTTGAAATGATAAAAGGGTGGCTCACATGACAGGGTGTCAGCTGTGCACATTTGGTGTTGGAGAGTAAAGTTTAAGGGTCAATAACTTCCTCTTCAAACTTCAATTCAAACTTTCTCTTTTTATTTTAATGATGTATTGAGAGTTGCAAAACTTTGTGAAATGCAAACATATACAAGCTGGACTTTGCACGAAACTTTGCCTGTTTATGATGTTCACAAAACAGTACAGCAAAGACAGATGAGACCCCAGTTCCATTTACAATATTTTATTCATGCGGAGATAAGTGTATTTTGTGAGTTGTTTAATTTGTTGTTTTCTGTATGACCAAGCTGTTCCTTTTAGTTGGTGAATCTTTTTGTAAAATAACCTGGTCCACTGATTATTGTGGAACCTGATCACTCTCCCTATCTGCCTCTCCATGCAGCATTTCTTCACTTCGCTGGGAGCACGCGATCGTACATATATGATGATGTTCCGCCTGTGGCAGAATGCTCTTTTAGACAAGGTGAGTGCTTAAATATAAGAAGAAAAAAAAGTTAACTAATGATTTCCATGATCGCTGGACTTGGTATTCCAACGCTGTTGGTGTGGCAATGGAGATTGACTATATGCTCGTTGATGGTCGCTGGAGGACGATCCAGAACTGCAGGGTCTGCCAGAGTGCTCAGTTCCTCAATAATGACCATAGGCTTGTGGTAGCAACTCTGAAGTTGCAGCTTAAATCCAGGAGAATGGTACCATCCCAGCCGAGGCTGGATGTTGGCAAACTCAAGGATGAGAGTGTAGCTGAGGAGTTTGCAAACAGGCTGAGTGGAGATTTGGGGGGGGGGGGTCTGGGTGCTTTGGGGAATTCTGAAGAGTTGTGGAGTGCCTTCAAGACCACCGTCCTTGATGTTGCTGGTAGATGTCTTGGAACTCACCATAGGGCGAAGTAGAAATTTTGTCTCTCAAGGGACACTGGATACCATTGACCAGAGTCACAGGACCAGGCTTAATGGCAGAGCTGAGCTGTTCAAGGATCTGAGGTGAAGAACTGTACGTATGCCAAGGGTGGACAAGGAGGTCTATGTGTGAGGAACCAGCTTATCCCATATCTTGCCCTGCTTCTTTTGGCATGGGTGCAGTGATGGAGTGCCCCCACTCCCTCCCTCATGCACACTAATATTCGAATGGTTTCCCCCAGATTGTTACACCTGATGGCCGAGGACGCTCTCGCCCCACCCCGCCCCTCTCAATGTGAGTGCAGTGAGGGAGCTCCCACATGCCTTTGTGCTGTGGAAACACTCCTTTGTGCCATGCGTATGTTTGAAAAGCGTTGTCTCGCATGACGATTGTAAGAGTGCAGTGAAGAAAGAATGCGGGAATGTAATTTGGTCTGGAGGATTAATTGTCTGTGGTGAGGGACGGATGAACAGATGGTTAATTGTTAAAAAATAAAAGAATGAGTGGATTGAGTGGTGAGGGAGATGGATACAGATGGACCGAAGAAAAAGAATAATCCGACTGCGGGGTTGAAGGAAAGACCGACAAGGTGAAGGAGGGGATGTTGAATTGAGGTTTGATGAAGCGTATCAATGATAGATTGAGGAGATTAAAAGCAGCAAATGGGGAGACATCACACGGGGAATACACAAACTAACCTTGATGCATGTCCAGGGCAAATGTCTACCTCCTCCATAAACTCATGAAATAAGTCAATTTGGGGAATCCTATGTATACATGAATGCTCTCCCATTGGGTACATTTCCAAAACCCTAACAATATATTAAGCATATTTTATTGAGTTATTTTGAACTGTCGACTCGACCCCCCCCCCCTCCCCCATTGCCCTTGCCCAGTCTTATAATGCTCCATCTTTTTGTTTCTCTTTAGCCTCTCTGTCCAAGGGAGCTGTGGCAGTTTGTACATCAGTGCTACGGTAATGAGCTTGGTCTCACAAGTGAGGATGAAGACTATGTGCCTCCTGAGGATGATATCTCCAATATTGGGTTAGTGAAGCTCAGCTTTGGCTCTCCCCTCTTCGTCACTTCCCTCCAGTTTGTTTTCCCGTGGTGTTTAATGAAGGTAATGTTTGTGATATTAAAGACTTTATTTGATGAATTAATTTTAAAGACTTACTTGTGATTTAGTGGAGGAAATATCAGCACCCAAAAGGTGCTGATTATAATTATCAAAGTGGAAATAACCCTTTCATATTTTGTTCCCAACAACCTGTTTTTCCAGTTTTTCTGAGGACTTGGTCGAGGATGTGGAGCTGAATGACTCGTCCAAAGCTGGTTCAGAAGGATGTCTTGACCATAGTCCCCTGTTATCACACAAATCTACCATAAGCCTGACACTGGCATCCAGTGGAAGCAGTGAACTTCCCAGTTCGGTGAGAATTACAGCTTTGGGGATAGAGTGGTGCAGAGATTGACTTGTTTTATGTTCCATTTTGGTTCTTTATATTGATCTCGCAAACCCGATATAGACATCACAAGTATCAATAAAACATTCTATATGAGTAGATGATGATTGTTGCTTCTGGGACAACCATTCAAATGAATGGGGGGAAAGGGAAAAACTTTCTGACCCAAGCCCCACAAGCTCAAAATGGGAGACACTTCCTCCCCACCTATCTAGTCTAGTAGCCAGATGGCCTTCCCATGCACCCCCTGGAATATTTAATGCCACCTATTTTTTTTAAATGCACAAAGGTGTCAGAAACAAAATTTAAGATGTTCCCATTTCAAAATATTGTCCCATGGGGTTTTATGCCGGCCATCTTGGATTTAGTTCCATACCGGTGACAAATTCATAACTTTTGAACTATACATCATAAAAACATGTGTGACCCCACTTTTCTATGCAGTTTTCACACGATAAAACTTTTCGGAGCATCATTTCTAGAATTGAACAATTTATTAACGACATAATCATGCATTTTCTTTAAAAAATGAACAATTATGCACAATATAGGCATTTGTACGAAGGAAATAAATATATCAGAGAACGGGGTGTGTCAACATTCCGACTTGTCTTCTTTGAATTGGAGCGGTCACATGCGGGCAACAAGCGTGTTTGAGGCGGCATATATCCAGATGCTGTCTCCTGGACCATTATCCCACCAGCAGAATTAACAATGTTAGACCCGTGTACATTAGTGAGGAGCTTGTTCAGATTGTCCCACTCTGAATTTAAGATTACATTTCCATCGCCTATGAAAATCTGAGGAGTGAGTAAGGTTGATGTCTCATCGAGGGCTTTTGCCATGGAAGATTGTAACTCCAGTCCATAGTCGTATGACTCACAGTGACCTAGCCTGTTCAAAATGGTTACGAGCTGATTGCTTCTGTGGAGGTGTCTGATAGTCATATACAGGAGAATGTGTTTAGGGAGCTTCCACTCCCCCTCCGTTACAGATCGGCATAGATCCTGTCCGATGGATAAAACAACGCTGGGTTTTGTCACTTGAAACTCCAGGTTACCCTGCAATAACAAAGGTCAAGAACGTAACAAGCTCTTGAGGGAGATCAGCAGAGGAGATGTCCAGTTCGTCTGGTGTTAGAGACCATGGTAGAGCTTGAGTTTTGCCAAATGCTCTTCAGATTACACCACGAAGTAACACAGCGATATCCTTCATCTTATCCACACTGGCCAAATTGTAGGCACATGCAACTGCATCAGCTGCAGTTATGCGCGCATTGTACACTAGATAGAATGACATACAGCCTCTGTCACCAGGGTCAACCTTGCTGAAGACGATTTGGGAACTGATGTCTGGATGATTTTTCAGTCGCTTCATCAGATGTTCACTTCGATACCCATCATTCGGATAGCCACACTCATCCAGCTTATCAATATAGATCAATCTCAGTGAGGATAGTGGTAGAACTTTGCTCTCTTGGACAACTTTAAGAACTGAGCCGAATGCTTCATTGTGAGCTGCAGTGATATGGACCTGTTCTGTATCAGTTATGCTGGCTTTTGCTCTCTCCTGTGTGCGGATAAAGTTGTGATGTTCATGTTTGAACCTCCGATGACATGATACATGATGTTTCGCCTCCACAGAGCACAGATCAATCCCCATCACTTTACGAGCAAGGCTTGTCTTCCCCAGCATCTCGGCTTGTGATTTGATGGGTTGCCATGCACTATTCAGAGTGAAGTATATAGGCCGCTCAGTCTTGCCAGCAGTTTTTATCTCAATCTTATTACAATAGATGCACTCAGGAGGAAATAGAGTCCTACTCTCGGACACTGATTTTTTGCGAGGTGAATAGTGTTTTTTTGATGATGATAACGTCGACTCTGGACTGTTCAGCTGCTTCAGTCTATCTTGGTTCTTAGTGAACAGCTGATAGCATTGTCTGTGGTAGCCAATAGATTCAAGATCAACACCTTCAAGTGTCTCTGGGATCAAGTTACACACATTTTCCATACGATGAGGTGAATCAGGTAGTTGAGCGAGCCTCTTATCACGAATCTGGTGCAAGAAGGAAAGTTTTTCAGCAGGTTCAACTTTGATATCTCTAAACGAAATTAAGTTTCCATGATAAAGTCCACTAACATGCAATACACACTCTGGGAGCTTGACTCTCTTTGCTGACACAGAAGTGTCAACAGACTTCTTTTGCTTACTCATGATTTCTTACGGTTTTCTGCCGCCAATAACCTGTAAGCAAAATGACATTGATTAGTTGTCACAAAGCAAAGTGCGTTTGATCTAAATTGAATGAGATATCTAAGAATTGAATGGCTGATATGGGATAAGCTGGTTTCCGCCAGCTAGAACATACAACATGCTTGGGAATACATGGAGCATTCAATGTAGGCATGGGCCTGGCCGTGAATGAACTACTAAAGGCCAAAGTTGGACATGACAGCAGACCATCAACACCAGATGTGTAATAATTGCATCAGTTTCATCACAAGAGATCCAAGATGGATGCTCAAAATTTAAATTCAGATAGCAACCATTTCTCAAAATGTCAGAAAAATATCAAATGAAGTATTCTAAAATTCTCGCATATGAAACCAACAACTTGTACAAATTTATAATACAGTTTGGAGAATAAAATGCTTCGAATAAACCTATAAAAAACACTTACTTTACGGAGAGCTGTGACCCAAGCACCTACGACCGGGCTCGCATGTTGGAAGGAACAAATCAATTTCAGTTTCACTTGATGTACGTTTGAAAACATTGAAAATATTGCAAAAACAACAGCATGGCAATATTATGTGGAAACAAAGCTGCACCCACATCCCACACAATGTTTGTTGATCACTGTTTGTAGAATGAATCACCAAATCAATCATCATCAAACACAAGTGTGCGAGGCACTGATATATTTATTTCCTTCATACAAATGCCTATATTGTGCATAATTGTTCATTTTTTAAAGAAAATGCGTGATTATGTCGTTAATAAATTGTTCAATCCTAGAAATGATGCCCCGAAACATTTTATCGTGTGAAAACTGCATAGAAAAGTGGGGTCACACGTTTTTATGATGTATAGTTCAAAAGTTATGAATTTGTCACCGGTACGGAACTAAATCCAAGATGGCCGGCATAAAACCCCATGGGACAATATTTCGAAATGGGAACATCTTAAATTTTGTTTCTGACACCTTTGTGCATTTAAAAAAATAGGTGGCATTAAATATTCCAGGGGGTGCATGGGAAGGCCATCTGGCTACTCGACGAATCCCCTTCCCTCCCATATAAGCAAATGAAAAATTGAGACTTACTGATTAAAACACTTCTTCCCCCCAACATAATCACAGTCCTTTCATATTTTTATTATACTCAAAGAGCGAACCAATGAATATTTTTTTTCATGTTCTACTTTTGGGAATAACTTGAATTTCTTATAGCATTCATTTCCATCGAGTATATTCACAAAGAATAACTTCGAACTTGGTTCTTGGTTTTAGAAAGGTGTCGTATACGGGTACCCGGTCATCACCGGCAGCAGTTGTAAAGCGGCAGTTCTAGTTTCTTATTTATTATTTTTCTTCTGCCGGCAATTTGCGGGTTCTTTTGCTTTAAAAATCATTTTCTCAGGAACGGTAAGTCCGATCGACATGAAATTTTCACCATAGTATGTATCTTTTTTGATAGCAAACTTAATTGGTAATTGTGACGTCATGGGTCACGTGGTATGGGTGCCATCTTGAAAAAACCGATAAACTTTGGACCTTTGTATCTCTGAAACGGTGCAATGGAAAAAAATTTCGCTTCATACATTGGAATAAGCTCCTCATGGGGAACACGGGTGATTTTTGCTGACGTCATCGGTCAACAGGTATGCCGGTCAAAATTCGTTAGGTACAACGCTGCATAGGAAAAATCTGAAATTTCTTGAGCCTCATCTGCACAACAATTCACCATAGAAAAAAATATATGATGACATCATAGGTCACTGTTCAGCAGCCATGTTGTTTTGAAATAAATATTTTTAATCTTCTTCTCCAGAACGGCCAGACAGATTGAGGGGAAACTTTACACACGCATTCCACATGAGGTCCTTTATCAAGTTTGTTAATTTCTTATTGATCGGTCACATGGTTTGGTGGCCATCTTGAATTTACACTAAACCTTCAAACATCTTCTCCAGAACGGCTTGTCAGATCAAGGGGAAACTTCACAAACATATTGCCCATGAGTAGGGAATATAAGTTTGTTAATGTCTAATTGATAGGTCACATGTTTTGGCAGCCTTGTTGGATTCAAGAAAAATATTAAATAATGTTTTCTCTGGAATCACATAACCTATGGAAGTGAAAATTTGCAACTATCATCCTCCATGATGTCTGCATTCATAGTAAAAATTATGATGTCACAAGTCACAGGGTTTGGTGGCCATCTTGGATTGAAAAACGCACCTCATCCGATTAACACGAAACTTCACAAACATATTCCACGACGGGATTGGAGGCAGGATGTAAACTTATGATGTCATAGGTCATATGGTTTGTCAGCCATCTTGGATTGAAAATCAATAAATTTTCAAAATCTTGTTCTCCAGAACGGCAAGACAGATTGAGGCAAAAATTAATGTACGCTTTCCCCAAGACATCCTCTCACAAGTTTGTTAATTTCTAATTGATAGGTCACATGGTTTGGTGGCCATGTTGAATTTACCCTAAAACCTTCAAACATCTTCTCCAGAACGGCTGGTCAGATCAAGGGGAAACTTTACGTACATATTGCACATGATTAGTGAATATAAATTTGTTAATTTCTAATTGATTGGTCACATGGTTTGGCAGCCATGTTGGATTCAAGAATTATATTAAATAATGTTTTTTTTCTGGAACCACATAACCTATGGAAGCGAAACTTGGCAAATATAATCTACCCCCATGCCTGCATGTACGTTAAAAATTATGACCTCACGTGTCACATGGTTTGGCGGCCGTCTTGGATAGAATAACACACCTTGTCCGATAAAGACGAAACTTCACAAACGTGTTCCACTACACAAATGGAAGCAGAATTTAAATTTATGATGTCATAGATCACATGGTTCACCTGCCATCTTGGATTGAAAATTAATAAATTTTAAAAATCTCCTTCTCCAGAACGGCCAGACAGATTGAGGCGAAACTTTACACATATTTCCCATGAGGTCCTTTTTCAAGTTTGTTAATTTCTAATTGATAGGTCACATGGTTTGGCAGCTATGTTGGATTCAATAATTATATTAAATAATGTTTTCTCTGGAACCACATAACCTATCGAAGCAAGACTTGGCTACTATAATCTAGCCCCATGCCTGCACATATGTTAACAAGGAGAAATGTGTCCAAGAGCCACGTCCTAAAGGTTTTGTCTTCACCAGAAGAAGAAGAAAAAGAAGAAAAAAAAACAACTTCCGATATTTCGTCACCTGCCTTGATGGAGCCAATAACGAGAACGGTCATGGACGATCGTCGTTCATGACGAGAAAATAGTGTATTTACGAAATTACAATACATTAAATGGAATAATCTTTAAATAGTAACGTGAACTTTTCGAAACTTTAAGGCAAATGTCCGAATATATTTAAGAGTTCATGATAGACGCTCTCAAAAGGCACCCTCAATGCGAGGATGTGTACAAGTGTTTAGTATTTAAGAAGATCCGGATCCTGTATATGAAAGAGCCGAGTCCTGAAGGTTTTGTCTTCACCAGAAGAAGAAGAAGAACAACGCTGAGCTCTGTTCGAGCCACATCTCGCTACGCGAGATGCGGCTAAAAGTTATGACGTCACAAGTCACATTGTGTGGTGGCCATCTTGGATAGAAAAACACACCTTTTCCAATTAACACTAAACTTCACAGACGTGTTCCAATACACGGTTTGAAGCAGAATATAAATTTGTGATGTCATAGGTCACATGGTTCGTCAGCCATCTTGGATTGAAAATTAATAAATTTTAAAATCTTCTTCTCCAGAAGGCAAGACAGATTGAGGTGAAACCGTACACATATATTTCCCATGCAGTCCTTTTTCAAGTTTGTTAATTTCTTCTTAATAGGTCACATGGTTTGGTGGCCATGGTGGATTGAAAGATGAATATTAATTAATGTTTACCCTGGAACCGCCGCGTCTATATATGCCAAACTTCAGACTTGTAATCTAGCCGACACACGAAACGTAGGTTTAAAATTTCGACCAGATCGGCCCCACGGTTTGGCAGCCAGAATTATTTAATTATTTGAATCTGAGAACTTTTACATTTGTTTTTTTCCAGAAGGCTCACTCGGCTGCACCTGCACACGTTTGAGGGCACAGGAACAGCAATTCAATCGATACCGACAGCGCCCCCAGGAAAAAGGTCCAACCGCGTATGTAATAACTAGATGGAACGCTTTGCGCAATCCGGTTCGTCACTCGTCTGTTCCGCGCCGTCTCGAAGCAGGGCCGCTTCGAGACGTTTTCTCGCATGTGTTTTCTCGCAGGGCCGCACGCGTTTGCATCGCTCTTAAATAACGTTTTCTCTGGAACCGCTTATCCCATCGAAGCGAAACTTTGCGACCGTCATCTCATTCGAGTCTCGCGTCATATCGAAAGCGGACACATCTGGGTACCTGGTCATCACTGCCAGCAGTTATAAAGTGGCAGTTCTAGTTATATTTGTTTTGTTTACAATTATTTAATTCTTAATTGCAAGAAAAGAATAAAGAAGGTGTAAAGGGGAGGGGGGTAGGTGTGCTCCCTCAACGACCCACCACACCCCCTCATCCCACCCCCTCCCCTCCCCGTGTGTGTGGGGAAGGGTGGGGGTGGGATGAGGGGGTGTGGTGGGTCAAAGGTGGGAGCGCACAAGGGAAAGGGGAGGGGTGGGATGAATTGGTGTGGCTTGTGTGGGTGTGGCTTGTGTGGGTGTGGCTTGTGTGGGTGTGGCTTGTGTGGGTGGGGCTTGTGTGGGTGGGGCTTGTGTGGGTGTGGCTTGTGTAGGTGTGGCTTGTGTGGGTGGGGCTTGTGTGGGTGGAAACAAAGAAGGGGTGGAGCAATTTAATTTAATAAATGTGTGTGGGGAACGAATAAACTAATCACTAATCATGTGGAAATGATGGATGTGGGTGTGGCTTGTGAGGGGGGGGGTTGTGTGGGTGTGGCTTGTGTGTGTGTGTGTGTGGGTGGAGTCAATTTTTGAATTCTTATTTAATTTTGTTTTTTTCGATTTATTATCTTTGTCTTTTGTAATTCCTGTGAATAAAATGAACCGAAAATATTTTCCCCCTCTAAATCACATAATTTGTAAGTCCAAGGAACTGTACTGATTACATCAACAATTTTAAAAAGTTCATTTGTCCATCGCTTTGTATAACCTTTTTCAAAATGAGATTTCCACCTGTATATTCTTACTATATCACAAACTTTGAACTTAGGCTTTTTGTCATTAATCTCTTTTTCATATTTTAATTTTGTAAATGTTTCTGATGGTTTCATTTTCGTTGAGGTATGAATCGTATCATTGTACTTATCTACAATGTCCTGAATTATAGATAACCATTGTTGAGAACCGAGTTGAGTGAACTTTTTATATAGTCTCTCTTTTAAAGTGCGATTGAAATGCTCAATAACAACCGCTTTTCCTTCATTTTAAAGGTGCTGTACAATATAATGCTGTTATTTTAAAGAAAATTCATAAATGTTTTGTTGAAGAACTATGTACCCTCATCAGTCCACAATTTTTTCGGTTTTCTCTTGCTTTTATTAAATATCTGTTGAAAGGCTAACGTAAGAGTATTACCTGTTTTGTTTTTTAAAGAGACAACCCACGCATAATCTACGCCTCAAATCAATAACGGTTAAAGCATACTTGTACCCCTCATGATTATTGAGTTCAATCAAATCAGCGGACCAGATATAATCAACTTCCTTGGAAATAATCTTCCTTCTATTAAACTTTGTGATAATTGGTTCATGTAATTCATCAGCTAATTGCTCTTCAAACTTAATGACATCATGAGAGCCAATAAGTTTTTTTTTTTTTGAATTTCCAAGCCCAAGTTTCAATTTAACACTGATCATCTTCTTCACAATGAACCTATCAACTTTTTCTCTCAAGGTTGGATTTTGTATTAAAGATAAATTATACAACATTTCTCGATCTGTTTCATGTTTTTCTTCCAATGTTGCACTATTTCCATAATCAATATCGTGCCTCATGCACATTTCATCAACCCGATAGATTGGTTTGCTCCACGGTTTAGGATTGTCAGCCTCATCTAATCTTTTATTCAAGTTTGTTCCTGGACCACAGAAAGAATACCCTGGTAGATATAATTCCCCTGGTATTCCAGTTGTAAATTTACTTCCTGATAAAAAAAAACTTTTATATATCTCCCCCTCGTTTGTGTTTGGTGATGAATTTACTCTTTTTTTTTGAGCCACACACCAAACATGTACCTTTTTGTATAACCCTATTATTTTTACTCTTGGTTTTCTTTTTACATTTGAGACAATAACTCATTTATTTATGTGAAAAATTCCTATAGAGTGCAAAAACCTTGTTAGTTTCCAACATGCACATTTGAATCTTGATTTTTAAAACATAAAGAATCCTTAGAAATGTCTTCACTCTCTCCTCCATTTATTTAAGAAAAAAAATGTAAAACTTTGATTAAAGTCAATTACACCAACATCATCAATAATATTATATTTTCCTTCTTTCTCTTCTTTATCTCCACTTTCTGGTTTACATATTCTCCCTGAAATCGATGTTGATCCTCTTGATGCATATATTTCTGATAGACTTGTCAATTTTTTGTTTTTCTCCTCAGTGCGTTGAGATTGATTTATTTTCTGAAATACCTTTGATCTTTTTATAATCTCACTGGTTTCCATATTTATATATTTACTTATTCTCTCTCTCTTTCCTCCTTCACCCTCTTCTCCCTCTCCTCCTTCTCCCTCTCCTCCTTCTCTCTCTTCCCCTTCTCTCTCTTCTCCCTTTCCTTCTCTCCTTCTTCTCCCTTTCCTTCTCTCCTTCTCTCTCTCCTCCTTCTCTCTCTTCTCCCTCTCCTCCTTCTCTCTTGCCTCAGTTTCTTCAACTCCTTCCTCATCCCTTACTATCCTTGAACCACTTTCACCCCATAAATTCAATACTAAGCAGATAATTGAATTTAATAAGAAAAGGTGTTTGGTTTGTCGAACCAGGTGTTGTGGTTATAAATTCTACTTGTTTTACAAAATGTGCTGTTTTATTTAAGGATATATATTGTGATAAATCACTTAACTCACCAAGTCATTCGCATCAGTCGGGCTTGGATAATTTATTAATCCTTCGTTAGTCCCATGGGGTGTTTTGGCACCCCGCATTTTTTTTACATTTTTTAAAAATAGTAACATTATATGCATTTTCGCATTGGGGTGTGTATACACCCAACCAGACTAACCACGTTTGAATGACACAGCAGACTAACGCAGGGTTGATGTTTCAGCATTTTTCAAATAAATATTTTTTGCTATACTATATTTCTGTCGTTCGGCCTGTGCCTTTGTGTAATAATTTGATAAATCAATATCCAGTTCTTGGGATACACCAAAGATGGAACCATCTTTTCCAATATGTCATTTATATTACATTAAAAATATCATAAAAAAATTATTTTTGTTGAGTTGAAATAAAATATAGATGAAATTGACCACAACACTTGGAATTTAATTCTTGGACTTGAAATGTTTGATAAACACCATTCTGTAAGAATTTTATAACTTCAAAAGGTGGTGGAAGACCACAACTATCAAAATAATATTTGTCTTGACTATCAAAAATACAAACCCAATGAGAACCATTCCCAATATTATCTTCTAAGTTCATAATAATATTCTTTATATGTTTAGACACGTTTGTTAATTCATCTCTCATACAAATAACCACATAATGAATTTTTAATTTCTTACAATATTTGATAAGTTCTAAATTTGATGTTTAATTCTTTCCAAATTATTTAAACCACTCATCAATGCTCATTTATTTATTAGAAAGATATAATCCATTACCCCTTTTAGCTAATTTTACACCTGCTTGTGCGATAGAAGAAAGCATATCTCCAACTAACAATCTCGCTCTATCATGTAAACTTTCAAGTTTTTCAGCAAAATCTACAATTACACCACTTCCAGTAATTTGTTTCTCCAACTCTTTGTTATGTCTTTCCAACTCTTTTTGAGCCCAGAGTTGAGCCTTCCTTTTGTTGGCAGTTTTCACCGCTGCTGAAATACCACCCGTCAATGCTCCAGCCGCACTTAAACCAGCAAATAAAGGAATTAAAATGGGAGTAATCCTCCACTCGTCTCTCTTATTGAATATTTCTTCAACATTGGTTTTGACATTTTAATTTTAAGTGAGCCAGTATCGTTCAAGATTTTCACCTGTTCTCTTGTGAGCAAAACATCAATTCTTACTGCTCCTTTTCTCTGAATTGTATTAATGTTAATCATACAAGGCTTTTGATTTTGAATACAAGATGATAGTTTATGAAGATTGATTTGATTAACATATACCCCAGTTGGCACTTCACGACTCATTTATTTATATATAAAAAAATTAGGTGAGACTAATCATAACACCATTATCTGTATTAATCTGTAATTCTGTTTCTTCCAAAAGCAAACAATATGTATCAACTTCTTCACTCTCTCCTCTTTCAATGATTAGATTTAATAGTTTCCTTTTGAGCACTCAGGTCAATCGCATAGACTGTATACAGGCTTTTAAATGCTGTCATATCCAAAATGGGTTCTTTATTTCCATTGCTTTCACACACCTTTTGCTAAGACTTGTATGCTTCAGCATAATCATTTTTTCCCAATTAATTTCCAATCTATCTCGTGGATAAAATGTTCCATCGAAAGAAATGCACAGTTGTTTCACCTTAGCATTATCACTCAACACATTATTCTTATCAGTAGCAGTATCACCATCTGGTTTTTAAAAAATGGGCCACAGATATCATGGCTTTCCTTCCAGAACACCCAAATTCCACGTGTAAGTGGTTTGGTTCAATTTAACGTGTTGGCATCTTCTTTTGAGGTATGATACATTGAGTGGTTTCTTTGAGTGAAGTCTTCTATTCAACATCTCTTCTGTTTTAAGATTAGGAGTATATTTACTAATATACCAACTCATTTCATCAATTACAAATTTATTCTGAGCACCAAAAGCACTAGCAACACCAAAAAGTAATCTATTTTCATTATCATTCCTTTGTAGTTGAAATCTAATTTTAAGACCATACAGAACTTTATCATGATCACAAAATCCAAATATACCTTTAAGAGGAACTGCCACAGTAAAGCTATTAACTGCTTTTGTATCATCAGAAAACGTTCCTTTCCTTTGAGTATATCCAGGGTCTGTGGTTGTTCCCATTGACATATCAGGAATAAAACCTTCGACAGCCCCCTTTCCCATTCTATCACTGAATGAATATACTATAAATTTCATCATTTCAGATACAGCAAAGACATAATCAACCGCTTCAACTTCTTGTGTTCCAATGTATAAACGAACACTATCAAACATTTTCCAGAATAAATAATTGACGAGTGTAGCGTTTGTGTTATTTGCAGCCTTAGTGAATGTAAATTTACACAACAAGAAACTTTCGGCTCGATTCACATAAGTTTGTTGATTATTTATTTCAAAACTTTTTGTTTTATTTGTATTCCAGTCTGTTCCAGTTATGGCATTTACCTTGAAGTAATCTTCTTTTTTAGTATAGTTTGAGATGACAATGGTATCATCCAAATCATAGATACTATCAATTGCTTTCATACTTGTATTTATTTGTTGTTCCATACTTGTAGGAAAAAAAATGTTGAAACTTTTGAAACCCTGACCCAAGTACTTGAATTATTTTCTGTCGTTCTTGGGGAGACAACTGAATTTTGCCTTTCTTAATTTCTTTTATTGCTTGCAATTTATGGGATTCCTTTTGGGCATCTTATATACTCTTTATAGCACCTGCTACATTTCCCACAGCAGAAGCAGTTGAACCAATTAGGTCTTTATGCTTAAGAATAGTTGAACCTATACCCATTAGAGTATCAATTATTCCATCTCCTTTTTTTCTAAATTGATGTCTTACACCCCTTTGTCTCTTAGGTTTATAGTATCCTCCACCAAGATACATACCTTCACCCTTGTTGTATGGGGAAAAGAACATCCCAACTCGTGTTTCCTCACAATAACCATCGTATTTATTTATTAGAAAACTTCACGTAGGTGAATTCTGATGAATATAATTTCTCCATTAAAAGAAATCATGTGATTATCTTAGTCGGTAATCCTAAATTTACTCTGTATATGGTTTTTCCTGACACAGGTAGATAAATGAGATTTTTGGGTTCCATATTTAATTTATAACCAATTGGGGTTGAGTATGCACTGAATGAAAATATTGTATTTGTTCTTATTCCATCATTATAAGCACCATCAAATCACAGTGAATTAATACCGAATTTATGCCTGAGGATATTTGAGCGACATTATCACTGTAAAACGTCCCATTAGTTTCAATCTTTTTTGAGGAGAAACCCAATAACACTCTAAATGAATTCTTTTGTGAATATTGTGAATATTGTGAAACTCTAAATGAATATAAATTGTGAAATCAACTTTGTAGTTATTGTTAAGTTTAATCGTTGATTTTGAAGTATGTTTTTGAATATCTATAACAATATTTTTTGGTTCATCACCCTGTTCTTTCATAAGACAAACAATTTCGGAAGACATTTGAGAAATCTCATATGCTCCGGGTGAAACTGTTATCGTTTTGTATCCACTTCCTAGATAATAACTAAACTTATCGTTTTTCTCTGTGATATTAAACAAGGTATTATAAGTTTCCATGGACAATAAAGACGCCTCATATTCTTTTGTTGCATCGAGTTGTAGTGGGTATGGAAATGAAGATGTGTGGTCGCTTGTTGTGAAATTAAAACTAAGGATTGTGCTTATCATCTTATATAATATGAAATAAAATATCTTTGTATTGACATTTATTAATTATTTTCATGTTCATCAACTGGTCTAAAATAGCTGATGCTTCATTCAAACAATTGTTATTTCCAGCCTTCTTACTACCTAACAGCAATAACAGTCTATTAACTAATTGTGATGGGTCATTTGGAAGAAAAGTAACACCTGAACCAAGCCTACTTAAAGCCTGAATAATTTTTCTCCTTCTCATTCTTCCTACTTTTACGAGATATATTGACCCTATTATTAAGAGAGTCTAGCAAGTCAATATATACTCTATCATCATTATTTTTCATATCCAATGGTTTATCAAAATACTTTGATTCATCCCTCACAGTTGAACCTTGTCTTCCATCTTTTGTGAGAAGAAACATTAATCTCAGAGTTAGTTTAACAGGGGGTTGAGCAGAACTCAAGAACCTTAATTCATCATTAAATATCAATCCCTTTTCTTGAACAAGATGAAATATTGCTGGTTGTTCTGTTGGAATGAGTCCTGCTTTGGTTTTTGAATCAGCTCAATATTCATTGTTTTGAGGAGCCTTCACAATATAATCAGGGGATTGATTAATCTCTTCCAGTTGTTGAAATAATCCTTCATCATCATGTTCTAATTCTCCTATATTCTTCAATTCTTCCTCTGTAATTTGACTAAAATCTTTTAACATTTGAAGTTTTATTCGGAGTATATTCTATTGTGGGAACTGTGGAAGCATCTTTAATTTTTTCTTGGGAAGTTTTTAAAAGTGGTTTAAAATTTTTCTTTGGTTTTCTTTCAAATGCTTCTTCACCCATTAGTTTCTGTCTGCGTTTTCTTCTTTATGTCTTCCTGTTGTTTTACAACTTTTGAAACCAACTCTTGATGTTCCTAAAATCTTCTTGCTCTTTCTTTCGCATCCATTTATTTATTGGAAAATATCATTTTTTAATTGCAAAGGTCAACAGGGAAATTTTCCTTGTCTTCATCATTAAAGTAGATGTGTTCAAATAAATCCTTTTCTTTAAATATTTCATCAAATTCTTTATTAACATTAACACGAGTTGTAATTTCTTCTTCACTAATACTTGTATCTCTGCTTTTCATACGTTTGCATTGAGTTTCTTCATCAACATCAAAACCAAATGATAAAATCTTAACTCCATTACCACTCAGATGTTTCATAATTTGTCTCATTCCTTCTGGATTAGTTTCTAATATCCCAAGACCACCAGATTTTAGTTTCTTTAACTCATTCTTACAATGTGAATATTTTGTTGTACCAAGAGAAACATCTTCAAATATTTGACCTTCATTCCTCAATCGCATATGTTCCTCTACTGAAATATAGTAATAATCTTCACCTTCTACATCTCCTGGTCGCATTGCTCTGGTTGTTGTTGATACAATACGAATAACATAGTGTTTTTTTTTTTTTAAAAACCTTCCAATATTTTCATTTTTACTATTCAAGAACGTTGATTTATCTAAGTTTTTTTTCCAGAAGCAGATTTACCCACAAGATTTATAATAATAGTTGCCATTTATATATGTAATTGTTTATAAAATAAAATATATATCCCTTGCTATCTCATCTTGTTTCACAACTATATATTTATATTTTTCAGTCATGTGCTTCATATAATCCCCAAATTCCTTTTTTCTACATAATGTAGAACAATTGTCTCTCCAAAAATTGTTTATATCTATTGAATTTGACTTAAATAAAATAAAAGTATTAGCATTATTTCTTATTGTGTGACGAGGGAGTTGAAAGTATGATTGACTAAAATAAATACAATTACAAGAAGAATGTCTCCCTCTTGTGTAGTCGCTATCCATTACTGTTTGGTTTCTCTCATTCACACAATAATCAAAGATAACGAGGTTCTTTTTTGATTTATCCAAATCTTGGGGAGAAGGTATATCATCCATATTATTACTAAGAATACAAGTTATAGGTTTTGATTTCTTTTTACATTTCTGTGTATCACAAAATAGTTGTATTATATCTTCAATGTTGTAATCATTTAGTTTATTTTGAAGTTTAAATAAACTGATTATATCTTCTTTTTGAAGACCCACATTAAAACCTTGTGAGAGCAGTTGATACTCAGGTTGAAAATTTGACTTTGTGAAAATTATTAAATTATCATAATCTAAAAAGTTGTGAGTGAGGAGCATCTTTAAAAGCAGAGAGGTTTTCTCACATCCGCTTGAACCAACTTAATGAATTTGGAAGATTTTTATGCTTGTTAAATTTTATCTTATTTTCCCAAATGGGTAAAAAATCATTCATTTATATATTTGGAAAACAGGTCATTTAATTATTTATTGGCGTTTTTTAGAAACTCTATGTTTAATCCTAAGTTCAGGTTTAATTTCAAGATAATCCATTATTTTATTTATACAATATCTTGTGTTGATATTTCCCTGAAAACGACAATCGTTAATAATATAAATCATCAATCCATGAAACATTACCGTCATTTGTTCGGTCTCTTCTCTTGTAAGAAAAGGTTTATTATCACCCTCGTACTTAACATTCATTTCTCTTGTTAATCTTGTGAAGTAATTCATTTTTGATGTAATTCTGAAACAGTTATGTTCTTTTTTATATTTTTTATTTTCATTAATTAGAAGATAATCACAGAATATACATTGTTTATGGGCTTCTGACTGTTTAATCCCACTCCATCACATGCAGGACAATTCTCAAATTTGTCATATGGAGAATCAGGGAATTCAAGAGGCTCAAGATCTGGGATACTATTCATATTTATACAGTAAAACTTTACTTCAAACAAAATTCATCTTCGGTATCATCTTCGGTACTTTCATTGGTGCTTTCACAATCATCTATAAAGCTACTTTCATAACTATCGTTTGAACACAAACTCTCGGTATCATAACTGTCTTCTGTTCCAATAGAGATGCTATCATCACTCTCGCAATCTTCAGTTGAATAATGACTCATATTTAATTAGTTGAAAAAACATTACCATTTACATCTATATACTTTTTCCATTAACAGATTCAACGACTACATTTTTTGTATTAAAGGTAATTTTAAAATGGTCCTGAACTACTACTGAATGAAATGTCATTGCACCTGATATATTAACATCCTTTATTTCATCAAGATTTACATATTTAGGGTTGTTGAAAAAAATACTAATTTCTCCTTGCATATTGCAGATGGTCTTTTATTTTCTTTCCAAAGCTTCATCCATAAGGTTTTTCTTTTTTGATACTTTTTCTTGTTTCATTGCTTTTTCTAGTTTTGAATATATTGTCAGGAGAGGAGAAACTTTTGTTCGAACTACTTTGATGTTCTTCCAGATATACTAAAAGCCCTTCCACTGAAGGAAATTGAAGAACTCATATTATTCGCCATAATTGTTTTTATCCAATAGTTGTTATATTTAACTTTATTCAATTTTACATCCTCGACATATTTCTCAGTATCTTTTTCAAATGTAGAGATTGATTGAAACTTGTCTTTTGTGTCTTGATACATTGTATTTATTAAGTAAAAAAAGTTGGTGAATAAAATGGTTTTAAGCACAGATTCACCTATAAATTAAATGAAATTTTCATCAAGAAAATTTTAGTTTAAGCAAAGTTTTGCTGTATAAATATGATGAATACAACGTACTGCGACATTTGTAATCATGAATATAAATGTTATAAAAAACACCTTCAAACCAACAAATACATTCAATATTTCCAGACAAATATCTCCATTTGAACAAGAAACAAAACATTGTGATAGATATAATATTGATATTCTTTAAAAAAAAAAAATTATACTAAACACCTTCAATCATGCAAACACAAGAAGAATGAAGAAAGGGAAGGTGCTACTAAATTCTCGATTGAAAACACTGATGGGGCATTTAAAGGACATATAAAAATAAGATTGTTTCGCTTTGAAGACCCTGCACCATCTTCAATCATTGAAGCTGTTGATATGGTTAAACAAAGTATTGAAACTGTAATTAAAAACACATTAAGTGAAATGAAAACTTTTAAGTTTTATATGGGAGTAAAATTGAATATGGAAGAAGATGATGAAACTACTCCCTACTATGAGGACAAACCCTCACTTTATCACATCATTTCAAGATTTTGTAAGATGTGATGTTTACGATGAACTCCAGAGACAAGAACAATATGTTAATAACACTGTAGTAGGTAGTGGATTTGCTGTCACAAAAATAATCTTTTTAGATATACACATCTTAAAATCAGATCCTCTTAAAACTTCTGCTTATAGTGATTTACCAAAAGAGATAAAACTTAAGAAAGCGGTTGTTAATATTCAAAACAAAGATAATAGATGTTTTCTATGGTCTGTTCTTGCTTACTTACATCCTCCACAATGGAAACCTGAAAGGGTTGAACATTATAAGAAACTAGCATAACCCGCGCTCTGCACGACATGTTCGGGTGGGTGTGTTTGAGAAAGGAACTGATACAGAGTATCAGTAGTAATTTTACTTTAATGCAGTAAGTGGAATACGATTTCACTGTTTCAGAACCATTTTATTTACTTTTTTTGTACCATGCACCTCATATGGTCTTTTAGATAATGTAAGCCGAATATCACGTTACTAGAGCGCAGAACAAAGTCGAAGATAGCGCGACACGAAACCACAAACTCGGAAATAATATATAAGATAAGAGAATATGCTAAATGTTAAAGATTTAATGTTTCCAATGTCATTGAGAGGTATTCCTAAATTTGAGAAAATGAATGATCTATCTGTTAATGTATATGGATTAACGGATACAAACAAAATTCAAATATTAAAAATTTCAAATAATTTTAAAAATGATGAAACACACATTTAGTTTCTTTGTTATAGTTTGGGGAAAAATTCACATTATGCTTATATCAAAAATTTATCAAGACGAATCTCCTCACAAGTATTCAATAGAACAAATAAAACATATCCCTGGAAGGAGAAACATATCCCTGTCTCAACTTCTTTCATATGAAAGAACGATTAAATCAACATTCAAAATACTGTAGTAAAAATTAATATACCAAAAGTAGGAAAGAAAATATCATTCAAAGATTACAACAAATCTAACAAACATCCATTTGTGTCATATGCTGATTTTGAAAGTATCCTTGAAAAGATAGCAACAGTTTGTCCAAGTCCAAATAAATCATACACAAATAAATATCAAAAACATACTCCTTGTGGTTTCTGTTATTATATCAAATCATCTGTTGGTGATAAATACAACAACTCTGAACTTTATCGAGGAGAAGATGCCTCAGAGGAGTTTGGAAAAAGACTGTATAAGACTAAGAGAAATAATGGTTAAAACCTATAAACCAATATCATTTACAAAGGGAGAGAAAAAGGAATCTTGGAAGAACAGTATCTACCATATTTGTGAGGAGAAAATTGAGGGAGAGGTCAAGGTTCGGGATCATTGTCATCTTACTGGTAAATATAGAGGTCCAGCTCATTCCCATTGTAATCTTAATTACAAGCCCCCAAACTTTATTCCTGTCTTTCTTCACAACAACGCTCATTATGACGCACATCTATTTATAAATGAACTTTCAAAGACATCTGGAGATATTTCTGCGATTCCTAACACAGATCAAAAATACATCTCATTCACAAAAACAATTCATACAATCCCCCATAACCCATATCAGATTTCTTGACACATACAAGTTTATGGCAAGTCCATTATCTAACTTAACATCAAATATTAAAAACTTACCAAATCTTAAATCACATTTCTCAAATCAAGAAGAGATTGATCTCTTATCACAAAAGGGAATATATCCGTATGACTACATGGATTTATTTGAGAAGTTTAAAGAAACACAACTTCCTTCAAGGGAAAGTTTCTATCACAAGTTGAATAAAACTCATATTTCCGGTAGAGATTATACACAAGCTAAAAAGGTTTGGGAGAAGTTTAATATAAAGAATCTTGAAGAATATCATGATTTGTATCTTAAAACTGATGTGTTTGAGACTTTTAGAACAGTCCGTCATAATAAAAATTATTTTGGATTAGACCCTGCTCACTATTACACAGCCCCGGGTTTGGCTTGGAGTGCCATGTTAAAAATGACAAAACAGGATTTGGAATTAATCAGTGATATAGATATGCTTTTAATGATAGAGAAGACTAAAAGAGGAGGAATATCTCAAGTATGTTCTAAGAGATATGCTAAAGCAAATAACAAATATCTTCCTGATTATAATGAGAATGAGGACAACTCTTATCTGATGTATTATGATGCTAACAATTTGTATGGGTGAGCTATGTCGCAATCTTTACCTTACGGAAAACTTAAATGGGTTAAACAAAAACATTACGAAAAAGTTTTACACGACATTGTTATCTCCTCTCAAAAAGAATTGGATGAAGCTGAAGTTGGATATTATTTTGAGGTTGATTAAAAATATCCAAAAGAACTTCATAACAAACATAAAGACCTACCCTGTACCCCTGATAAAGAAAGTCCAAGAAAAGAATGGTTAAGTTATTACCACCGGTCATTTAATATGAGGTAAATCTACAGAAAAACTACTTATGACATTAAATGATAAAGAAAGTTATGTTTTGCATCAAAGGAATTTGAGGCAATATTTTTCTGCTGGGTTGAGAGTTAGGAAAAGTCATAGGATTTTGAAATTTAAAAAAGTCATTGGTTAAAGAAGTATTTTGATTTTCATACAAAAAGGAGAACAGAAGCAAAAACAGATTTTGAGAAGGACTTTTATAAATTGATGAATAATGCTGTATTTGGAAAGACTATGGAAAATGTTAGGAATAGGCAAAACATAAGACTTGCTACATCTTGGAAACAGGCTTCAAAATTGATCAATCGACCAAGTTTTAAGCGAGTGGAGGTGTTTTCAGAGAACTTTTGTGCTATTCATTTGAAAAAAGAGAGTATTGAAATGGACAAACCAATTTATATAGGAACATCAATTCTTGACTTGTCAAAGTCGTTAATGTATGACTATTACTATACTAATTTAAAACCAAAGTATAAGAATCATGTATCATTGTTATATATGGATAAAGATAGTTTTATATTAGAAATTAAAACAAGTGATGTATATGAGGATATGATTGATAATATTGATATATATGATACAAGTAATTATAAGTCAGGTGGTGTGTTGTTTTCATCAAAGAATAAAAAGGTAATTGGTAAGTTTAAATATGAATTGGGTGGGGAGGGAATGAGTGAATTTATAGGATTGAGATCAAAGTCTTATGCTTATAAGTATATTGATAATAATAATATTGAAGTGTATGATAAGAAGCTCAAGGGAATAAAGAAAAATATAATCAAGGAAACAACAAGCAGTCATAGACTGGTACTTACAAAATCGTCAACTCGACCTCTGACCTTGTCTCATAAAAGGTGTCTCTAGAGAAGGTAGCGACGCAAACCAGAAGTTTCTACGATGATTCTGTACTAAACCATCAAAAATCGAATGTTTGACCTCACTGTGACCTTGACCTTTGACCGATTTTGACCAAAATCTAATCAGCACTAGCCATCACCCTCGTGAATCACGTGGTGTAATTTGACATTGGTAGCTTCTTCCGTTCTCGAGTTATCGTGCCTACAAACAAACAAACACACACACAAACACACAAACAGATGACGGAAGTCATCAATATACTTAGGAAATCTTTAGATTTCGTAAGTAATAAACTTTAAACATTATTACAACTGCTTAACCTTAAAGAAGGAAGAGTATAGAAAAATGAATACAATAAGAAATTATAAACATCAATTATATACAGAAGAGGTAAATGAGAAAGCATTAGGAGCTTTTGATGATAAAAGATATTTTAGAGAATGGAATCAATAGTCTCCCTTATGGTTATAAGTATGTGTTAAGATATTTAAATGTTAAGATATTGGGTTGGGGATGTCAACGGGCTACTGCCGACTTTTATGCTGATTTATGAATGATAGAACCAAGCAATAACCAAACCAAAGAGTGGAGATGTAATCAGCCTTGGTATTTAAATGGGAAACATAATGAATGTGAGAAATATCAAATAAGTCTTATTGAAGAAATAACCGGGGTAAAAGTAGATAAAACAAAGAAACGGATAAATTTAATTACAAATAAGTTGGAGGATGTAAAGAAAAAAAAATCCTTGAATGGACTGAAAACTTTGGTTATCAATTGAACAATGGAAAAACTATTTACTACAAACTCAAAATTATATGTGGCTCAGGAGGTAGTCAGACAAGAGCATTAAGAGAAGTTTATCATTTCATCTTTGCTCAACAAAGATACTTAAACTAAGAACCAAGTTCCAAGTTATTCTTTGTGAAAATACTCGATAGAAATGAATGTTATAAGAAAATTAAGTTATTCCCTAAAGTTGAACATGAAAAAATATTCATTGGTTCGCTCTTTGAGTATAATAAAAATATAAAAGGACTGTGATTATGTTGGGCGGAAGAAGTGTTTTAATCAGTAAGTCTCAATTTTTCATTTGCTTATATGGGAGGGAAGGGGCTAGGTGGGGAGGAAGTGAGTGTGCCATTTTGAGCTTTAGGGGCATGGGTCAGAAAGTTTTTTTCCTCCCCCCCCCATTCATTTGAAAGGTTGTCCCAGAAGCAACAATTATCATCTACTCACATGAGTAGTCGCTCCTATAGTGAAAATTTCATCTCAATCTGACAAGCAGTTGTGGAGAAAAGCATAAAAGTTCTGTGCAGATAGACATACAAAGAAACGGACCCAAATGCAATACCCACTCCTTCGGTGAGGGTAATAAATAAAGCCTTACCCCCTAATGGTTCCGTTTTGTACACGATGAACAATGGGAACAGGCAAGGGCTTGTTGTTGGCATGAGTTGGTTGGAGCTCCCCCACAATGGCATGGTCACGTGGGTCGGCACCGTATGGATGAAGTGATGCTCAGGGAGCAATAGACCTGTGGAAATGGTGGTGATTAAGGCGAGATGAGAGGAACGTCTCTTCCTCAGAGAGCGAAGCAAAGACAGAGAGAGCAAGATGTTGACATTGCCATGTGCAAAATTCAACTACCACACAGAGTGCGGCCACTGCCCTCGTGAACTCTGGGACCACCACCATGCATGGCGAGTCCCTGTTATTGGCCGCCCACTGATTTTCCACGGCTCGTCCCCTGCTATCATTCAAGCTGTCCTGCTCTGTGGGACGGCCCTGTACAAAAGATGTCCCCCTTTCATTTCACAGTATGATGATTCGTTTTCTAGCTCCCATATTGTTGTATCTTGGTCGATTATTATTATTCTTTCTTTATTTTTTAATGAGGGGGGCATACCAGGAGTGAAGATACGATGTAGCTTCACTCCTGGCATTTCAATCTTTCGTTCTGAGTGCTGTAATATAAACGTGGTATTCCAGTGTTGCAATGCTTTCTCATTCAGTTTGGTTATTCTGGGGTTCATCTTGTATACCTGCATGCATTTTATTGTCCATGAATGTGGGCCTCTTTCAAAAGTGGGAGTAAAATCTCTTAGATTTTTATGTTAAAAAAAGGATTATCTTTTGCTTTCGGCTTCAGTTTCCTCTTGTGAATTGTTGTATTTATCCTGTTTCCTTGTTATTGGTCTTTATAAGTCTATCCAGGCTGTGGATAATTTGGTTCTTCTCGTTTTACAGTTTTCGAGTATAGCTTTCTTTAGTAGTAGGTGGTCTCTTATTCCGTAGCATCCTCTTTCATCCCTTCCACTCTGCCTCTGGTCCCCCTTGTGTTCTGTGGCTGTACATCTAGTCCAAGGGCACTTTTATTTACCCATCTGAGGCCATAAGGTTTGAGGATGTTTTCTAATTCAGAATTTTATGCAGATTCAGAAAATCCATTTCTTAATGGTCAAAGCCTCTGCGTTCTTTGTGAAAATAACGTTTTCTTATTGTTATGGGTGGTGTTTTTGGTGAAAGTGAGAAAAAGCGTTTTTGGTCTGCATGATACAAAATTGCCAGGCTACATGGCCATATAGGGTATCAAATTATAGGTAGTGACCTGAATAATACAAATATGTATAAACAACATCATTACATTGTGTTTAGGTGAATTCATAGGCAGTTTTAGCTCAAAATAGTTGATAAAAATTCACTCGCTCGTATATATTTGTATTAAAATATCTACATGATAACTTTATCTTTCTCAGACCAGCTGTTATTGTTCCAGTTACATAACAAGTGTCTGGTATAATTAGAAGTATTTCAATGAAAATACATAAAGGTAAATGAATATCGGCAACAATGTTTGAACACGACTTTTCTGGTTTTCAGGCAAGGCTGACAATTCAGTTGCGTCACACAAATATGAGTATGAATTTTCATATTTATGATAAGTTTCAACATACTGATATTATTATTGAATTTCCAAGGTGAAATAGACAAATGCATTTGAAAACCATTAAGTGTTAGCTTAACAACCATAACCATTAATATATCTTCCCCAAAGTTTCTGGCTTGACCATCACCAAGCAAGTATGTATTTTACAATCAAGCATGATATACGTTTGTGCTTTTTTGTTGTTGAGATGTGCCACTAATTATTCAAAGTCATCTTCAGATTCATCTGAGGAAGAGTTGTATTCCACTTGGTCATCATCATCATTGGTCAACTCGGCATCTAAGTCATCATCAATATGATTGCATACGTCTTCTGGTACTTGTCTGCCTTCAAACCACTTTAGGGCATAATGACCATCCTTGAGTATCCATCCATTTTCCTGTGGGTCCCAGCTGCAAGAGTGGGAGATTATTGCTGTTTTCCACACTGATAGTACCAGATTTGTGCATTTGAACTTCTCAAGTAGTACAGATCTACAAGGAGGCAGGTTGCTAGGATCCGTTCCTTTGATTTTATACAAAGGTTGAAACCGGTTCTTTGGGGCAAAATGTTGGTGAAATAGTGCATTCCTGGCTAAATTGACTGATGTCAGATGTGGTTTCCCATACATGCTACACACAAAAGCTTCAAAGTCTGTCAATAAATCTAGTGGTATGACAGGAGATTCACCAAGTTTCTTGAATGCTGTCAAGAACTTTTCATTTTTTTCCATCAAAGCCAGAGGGCACACTTTCCATTTGTGTAAGAAACTGGCTGTAAAGTCACAACCTGTAAAGGCATGCAGTCCTGCAATGGCACCACACAACTGTGGGCCCATACTAGTACTAGTAGCTAACTGAGATACATCAACGTATCTTCTGGTGTTGTTGGAGCTAATTCTTACATCAAGCCATAGATGAGCTGGTAAGAGGTGGCTATGTGTGAGCAAAATAACAAGGACATCAGTGTCCGAGGCCCTGATAATAATGTTGCCATCTTCGAGAGCATCACACATATGTTTTATGTGCTAGATCAGCCTGGTATCTGCCTCCTGATGATTGCAAAACAGACCGGGGACCTCTTCCATCTGGACTTTGTCATCAGTTACTTCATATTTGTATGCTTTCTTACCCAGTCCCATAAAGAGTACATGGCCATGGAGTTGCTCTGTGTATGGTTTTGTTTGCCATTCTCTAAAGAGGAACTTCAAAAGTGCTGTCTTGAATTTAGGGGACTTGAGTGCAGATTGAAAATCTTTTGGACACTTCTGATCTGGTCCCGAAATATTGTATTCAGCCTGTCTGCTTTCAGACCCACGGATGCCATGCTCTATATCTTTAATTGATTGAGTTTTGTATGAATCACAAACAAAGTCTATTCTCTTGGCAAATTCAACTAATCTTGTGAGGAGAACTTTAGCAATTCCACCAAATGTCACAGGCACATTCACAAGCGTGTGTATCAGAAACATGGCATCAACTGCATATGCATCTCTAGTAACTGGTTTATCACTTTGAACTCTTTCTTCTAGCTTGTGCATAAGTTTTGATTTATCAGTTTTGTTGATGGAGCCATCCACATGTGCCAGTGCTAAGGGCACTGGTGTGAGAGGATAGCTGAAGACTAAAATGAGATCGAAGTCATTATTTGCTTTAAATAGAGAAGTCTGCCAAAGAGGTGTCTGGTACCTTGGAGTTCTTTAATTTTCCTGTCCTTAACAGTGAGCTTGACTTTGACGGCATCTGCTGAAAAGTTTTTTTTTCATTTGTTTCGAGATATGGGTTTCTCAAATCTTGAAGGGTTAGCAAAACATTCATTGGTGAATGTCTCACATTGTCTCCTACCAGTTTTGACACAGTGCAAAAGCTCAGTCTGAACTTGCTCTGATGTGGCCTTACCAGTTGTTAGGCAATACAGATGCCTGTCATTAATAGTCTCATCAAAAGGATTCTGTGTATCTTGAATTGCAGAAATGATTTTCTGCAAATCACTGTTGTCACGTGTTATACGGTGATTTGTTAATTCCTGTGTAGAATCTTCTGGCTTTCTCAGTCCAGCCATATCAAATAGGTGACCGAGAATAGCACTTCTCATTGAATGTGTGATCATCCACCTTCGTCTTGCATTGAAATTTTGGGTGAATGCAGATATGCCAGTCATTCGGGAAGCAGCATCGGCATTGATTGTCTGCTCCAGGGTTAGATCTATTGGTGTTCTTGTAAATGGCTTGGTGCTCCGCCTGACAGACAAACCTCCAGAAAGAAGAATATGGCGTATCCCAGGATGTGTGCTGTCTATGTTCAGGAGATTGAGATGACACCTCACCATGTACCGGGCATAATTTGGATGGTTTGTGACGAAGAATATTGAGCACATCTTTCCGAAGCAATATATAAAGAGATCCAGGTCATTGGTACGTGTGGCACGACTGAATATTTGGTTAAGTTCTACAAAGTCTACATACATCATCCAGTATTGAGCAGTTGCACCATGCTGACCTGATGGAGATATTTCTACAAATTCTGCATACATTTGCATTCCCTCAGAATATACATTTGAGTATTCAAACTCTTCTAGAGCAACTGGTGAAGGATTCTCATGCAAATTTTGAAGCTGCTCCATGAAATCTGGAGGTAGTGGACCATGCCCAGAAAAAAAGCATTTAAAATGTAATTTTTGAATAGCAAGCATAAGCAGTACATGAAGCCGTTTGCACCTGTTGTAATGCCTTCCAGAAATAAAACCATTCAGAGACCCAGCAGCTAAGACACCAGTGTCTGCCAATATTTGTGGTCCCCCTGAATCAGCCAAGAGGAACCCTAATGCTGCAAAATATGCCATTTGTAGATGGAAGGCTCCAAAGCACACGAACACTATCATACACAGGCGACTCTTCTGATTGAATTTGTAGTGCTGGCTTGGCAACAGCCAGGTCATAACTAACTACTGCATATGACTCCCCACATTCAGTAGCTAATTTCTGTGAAATTTTCATCGTCTCTGCAACAACATCCAGCCTCGGTGGTAAATTCAGATTATCCATGTACCCAATGGTCTGTTGAGGTAAGGGATCAACTGTCAATCTGGCATTCCATCCAACCCACATGGGTGAATCGTTTTGTAGTTCACCAGACATCATCCATAACTTGTCTCTGTTCTTTACTTGTAATAGATTCCTGGGTACGTCACAGGTTTGTACATCGTACTGGAATGTCAAAAGCTTGGGCTTCTTTCTGTATGGTTCAAGCTGAGAGTCTTTCTGTTCAAAGGTCCGTTTTAGTGCTCTTTTTGGGGCCAAATGTGTCTCACCTGCCAGTGCTGTATCAGACTGAGGTACAGAATGGGCTTTTTGAAAGTGTTGTGGAGTTAGGTTCTGATAACAGATACCGACAGTATCGTGAAGTGTGCCAGCTCCAGATAATGTTTCTGAATTATCGTCGTAGTTGTCCCATGCAACACCAGTGGCAAGTCCAGCCTGCTGTAGCAGTCCATGAGGTGTGACATGACCCTTTTCAGAAACGGTCATGGCTAACTCTGTTTCCAGTGATTCAACTATTTGATAACTTGTGCAATGACCAAAATGGTTCATAATTTCTATGACTTTCTGACTGCCAGTCATGCTTTTCAACCCCATTCCTCGGCATAAATGTTTGGCTGGCTTTACAATACCCCTGGTTGTGGCAAATATAGCATCTTGAGCAGCTGACTGTACATAACGTTCTGCACACTGATTTGTCCCAACCTTCTCAGAACCTGTGTACAATACTCGATAAAATTGCAACAATACATCAGGTGGTGTGACTTGTCCTTCTGCAAGGGCTTCTGTTGTCAGTGGGTTTGGAAAATCTTTGCATTTTGCTCGCAATTGCTGAATAGCACCTCTGATGAAAAGTGCAACCTCCGTGACTTTACACTCAAAGGAAGTGGCATACTGCTTAGCACATATTATTGCATCATCTTTAGACATATTTCTGTTGTACAAAACATTACCCTCCTTTTTACTGGACTTTCCTAACACCAGATCAGTTCCAAAATGATGCAGTATCTTTTCAGATAATAACTGAACTTTATATGCTGCACCATCAAGTCCTAAGTCATCCAATATTGATTTGTAACGAGCATGAATAGAAGTCATGAGCTCAGCACGCTTGTCATCTATGACATGTTCTTTTATGTACTGGACAATCACCTCAAAGGCTTTTGTATGAATGTCCCTTGATTTTCCATAATCAGTCTTTTCACTTGATGAATCTACTGCCCTGTGGGCTTTGTTTACATATGCTTTACGACAAGAATGGTGATATTTGACTTATTTTGCAACAAAGTCCACATGTCCAATTTTGGCAAGAAGATGTGTGTCCTGAAGTATAATTGCAGCATCTTTTATGGTCTGCTCAGCATCTTTTGTTTCACAACTGCCTATCAATTGAACTTTATGATTCACAGTTTTACGTTTGTTGTTACAGAAGATACAAATGGCTTGAAACACCCCAGATGATGAGGCTTCCTGATGCTGTATATGTGATCTTAATAGTTTGTTTGGCAGATCTGTTAAAGGTGTGCTAATGGGATTAACTGTGTCTTCTGTAGTTTTAGGAACTTCTGTGAAATTTTTGTAACAGATTGTGTGATATCCTATACTGTCACTGTCATTATAGTCTGTGGGTAAACTTGCACATACTGATGAATATTTGGAGCTTGTACTGAGTTTGGATAGTCTGGAAGTTTTAGCAGCCATCGATTTATCCCAGGTTCTACTGTCAAATGGTTTGATTTCATCTTTGCTGCGATGTCCCGTGTGCAAAACACATGAACGTGTTGTTGATGGTGTAGCCATTTTTACCAGGTCAGCTTCTGAAAAATACAACAAACACTCAAAGTAAATTTACAGCAAAAAGTTCTTCATTGTTCTGGACATGCTTTAACCACCAAAGGTTCTATGTGCTCAGCAGAATTGGTGCACATCCAAGATATCATTATTAATACTAATCGACTTATTTATACCAAAGTTTGGAGTATTTCATGATGAAAATATAGCACAGATTAATTTTCAAAAGACCTTTAATGCTAATGTTCTATTGACAAGGCTACAACAATTCACTAGATATATAACGCCAATCCTAGTATGTAAGTAAGAATGTACACTTAGTGATTTTTCCAAAATGACATCAAGAGAATGGATATTTTTCTCTAATTTTTGGCCTTAAACAGCACTAATAACCATAAGGATCATCCCATATGCCATTATTTATATATAGTAACCTTCCCCAGGTCATTAGCTTTAATTTGATACCCTATATGCCGAGGTTGCCATGTGAAATTGGATCATGAAAGCTGAAACTGATATTTTCTATTTTTGCTGAAAATGCTACCCGCAACAATAAGAAAATAGTATTTTTGACATAGAACGCAGAGGCTTTGGCCATTAAGAAATGGATTTTCAGAATGTACACAAAATTCTGATTTAGAAAACATCCTCAAACCTTTTGGCCTCAGACAGGTAAAATAAAAGTGCCCAAGCTCCTGGTCTAATCATTTCTGTGATTCCCGTTGGAAGTTTGTATATTGTTCGTAGACATGTTATTGGTCTATACTTGTGATGTCGTTTGGTTTCTTCAGATTTTGGGATGAGGAATGTGTTACCTTCTGTGAGCCACTCATCCACTACCTTTTCCTCTTGGATATGTTTGTTGAATGCTCAAGCGTAGTGATTGTGGAGAGCATCTCGTTGCTTTAGCCAGAAGTTTAGAATGCCATCCTTGTCAAGGCTTAAATTTGGAATTTTTGTAAGTTGTTTTATAAAAAAAAAATTCATAAAATATAACTGGGTCCATTTTGTTTAGGTGTTGCTTTTTCTTTTCAATTGACCCAATCCACATCCGTGTACTATTTTGGGTCTTCATAAATACCTTTCCAGAAATATTCAAATTTATCTTTCTTGGGGGAATTTGTTACATTTTGTTTTGGTTTCCCTTGTTCGTGGTAGAATCTTTTAGGGTTATTTGCAAACATGTGGTTTTATTTTCTCCCACTGTTCACTTTGTCATCGTTTCTTATATATTTTTCTATTTTTCTTCCTTGCTATCATTTTTATTTTGAGTTTGTTGCTGGCAACCATTATCTCTCAGTCTTTGTCTTTGATTTTATATATATATATATTTTTTAATTTCTGGTTTCTCCTCTTTAGTTTTTGACTTCAGTTTCCTCTTATGAATTGTTGTATTTGTCCCATTTCCTTTCTCAGACACTCTCTCTCTCTCTCTCTCTCTCTCTCTCTCTCTCTCTCTCTCTCTCTCTCTCTCTCTCTCTCTCTCTCTCTCTCTCTCTCATCTCCATTACAATGGTGGTGTTTGTTCTCTTCATGAGGCATGGTCTATTCTTCTTGCAGCATTGTTTTCCTGTTAACTTTTCTTGAATGAGTCCTGCTGCTGCAAAGCACACGATTGATTTCCTTCAAGGGTGATGATTTTGATATAATTTTACCAATTGATTGGTTGGTTCTCCACATTAGTATTTTCTTCTGTTGTTTTCTATTTGATAGAGTTGTGGTCTTTCTCGAAGTGGTGTTGGCCAGCTCTTCTTCCAACCCACTCTGCTCTTCATCGTCCTCGTCTTCCTCCTCTCCTCTGTTCTGCCGTTCTCCCTCCTCTTTCTGCTCATCATCGCCCACCGTTTCAATTTTCATCCCTTCCGTTTGTGTCGGTGTTACCCAATCCATGTCAGTGGGTCGGATCTGCTCCCCTCCCCATTGTGGGCCTGTATCCCCTCCTTCCATCACACTTTGTCTCTGCCACTGAGCTCCCTGGTGTTGTCGTGTTCCAAGCTCCGGCTTCGCCACAAAGCATCTCCCCACGCCACCGTGACCAAGTCCCCACCATCCCTCTCTCCACCCCCGGTAAGCCTTCATCTCCCATCATCCTCACATTTCCTGCCGCTCATTTTCTGGCCATAGCTGTTATTTCCTTTATGCTACTCTTTGTCAGGTATCTATGAATTGTTGATGCTACGCTTTCAAATTTATGAGATGGAACCATCTCTCTTATGATGGCCAATTTTGTTTTCTTCAGCTGGTCCATAAATCTTGGTCCCTTCCAATGCATGCCCCAATGTTCATGCAGAGAATACACTTTACAGTGGTGAATGATTTCCTTCTCCTCTCGACTCCAAATTTCTTTGTTTAAGCTTCTTTTCTGGAACTTTTAAAATTATTATATTACTAAGACAGGCAGCACCTTTTCAGCCTGTCACCTCAGTGCAAATCCTTGTCTCTGTGTCATAATCGTCGTGTGTGTGTGTGTGTGTGTGTGTGTGTGTGTGTGTGTGTGTGTGTGTGTGTGTGTGTGTGTGTGTGTGTGTGTGTGTGTGTGTGTGTGTGTGTGTGTGTGTGTGTGTGTGTGTGTGTGTGTGTGTGTGTGTGTGTGTGTGTGTGTGTGACCCATCCGTCATCACATTTTATTCTAAAGGGTTTTTGCTGTTGTTGAATACTGTAATATAAAATGATACCGTTGGAAAGGTAATAGTTGATTTACTTGGAACAATTTGTGTTTGTTTAATCATAAATAGACCTGTTTTAAAATCCTGTTATTCTGGGATGGGAGAAGAAGAAACAGGACATGGAGCTTTAATGTAGCTGTTCTAATGGTAGGACATTAGGGACCCTTTCAAATAAAGTGTGACACACAGAAGGAGCACACAAAACCCTATTTAGTAATTCTTCTTGAAGCAATATAATAATATATTGGTATATAATATATGCATATATATTATATATAATATAAAAATAATATAAGCAATATAATAAAAGAACTGGAGTCTGGGGTGAAGACCACAAGGAGTCAATGACCTCAGGTTCCCACCAGACTCTTCGGAATCGTAGGCCGTCGCACATGAATAACTATGTGATTCGGTGGGTCGCTAATCGACCGTGAACACCAATAACTCGACCACGTGACTTAGGGTCCTTCATCTCATGAATACCGTTTACCTTAAGGTCGCGTGATCTAATTACCGAGGGACATGCCCTCGGTACACACTTGCTCATATCGGATCACCTTACCAGATCAGATGCAGCTTAGCGGGACTGCCAAGCACGTACCGGTAAGGAAACAGATCATTGGGGGATAATGTCCCGGCTCAATTAGGGTGCGAACTATGTTGGACCAATGGAGGAAAAGACAAAAACAAGCTGGGAACATTTCTATACAAAACATTTATTTACAATGGCGAGGAAAAGTATGTGGCACAGTGAATTGGGTTTATTTGCATGTACAGCAGGGGGTAGCAACGAATTTGTCAGGTGCGACAAGAGCCAAGCAATTTACAAAAGCAGACACAGAGCAGACTTGTAGGAGCCTGGTGTTGGCGCAGTGGTTAGTGCAGCGGCTTGGGATCCGAAAGGTCCTGAGTTCAAGCCCCGTTGGGCCACTGAATTAATACACCAGGGGGTTGACTCAGCCTGTCATCCTTCCGAGGTCGGCGAAATGAGTACCAGTGTACTGGGCCGGTGTATACCCCGGTTAAAATAGGTGTACCATATCCCTGTGTCGTAAGAGGCGACCAGGGTTGTATCAGGAAGGGCATCCGGCATAAAACATGAGCCAAATCACTATGCGAATCATACGGACGATCCGCTGTGGCGACCCCTAAAGGGAGCAGCCGAAAGAAGAAGAAGAAGACAGAGCAGACTTATCCCATTACATCTTCTACAATCTTGACTTAAAGTAGGACAGGCGCCATCACACACACACACACCCACACACACCCGGGGAAGATTAGATATAGCCCAGAGAGAAAGAGAGCAGATGAGAATAAACAGCTGGCGTGGTCGGCAGACCAACACAACCCAGAACGCTTCCGGAGAGGTAGGTGTGGGGAATGCTGGTGGTGTCTAAGGTGTGGTGTAGTGCAATGTGGGGGGTGCGGTGTCGTGCCAGAGGAAATGGGATTGTGAGTCAGTAATGATGCTCTTTGTGTGTCCAAAGAAGACGTGATAGATAGATAGATAGAGAGAGAAGAGAAGAGAAGATGAGATGCATAAGGAGAAATATCCCTAACCTTGCCGTGTATAGATCTGTGTAGCATATACCTCCATGGGGCACTCCGCCTGAGCATTCCCATCATGAGATGTGGTGTGTTATCTCCTGCTTAATGACTTTGCCAGGGCTCGTGGCAATGTGCGCTCTGTACCGGTCCGTCTGGCTGCATGGGGTGGCAGAACATTAACAGCATGGCAGGGAGTCTCAGCAGTCGCCCCGGATCAGGCTCTCAAGAAGCAGAACGTCCTGGCAATCACATACCAATAGCAAGACAGCGAAGAAGAGGCAACGAAGAGAAGAGAGCTAACAGTTTCACGCTCCCCCTTTTATAAGCCCTGGGCAAAGGGTGGGTTGATGACCCAAAGCGACGCACTGTGACCTGAATCCTGCCTCTCTATTGGGCCCCAGCGGCCCCAGCCACACCCCGCCAGGCTCCGGGACCGGAAATTGTCTCAGTTGCCCATCCGCCCCGGCATGGGTCAAAGCTCCTGACTCAACATAGCGAATGCTCCCTGAGCTGGCACCCCAGCCCTGACCGTGTTCCGAGTGCAGTCTGAATGTCGAATAGCAACGGACTTTCCCCGCCACTCACGAACCCCCTCTCATGAGCCAAAATGCACAACCGGGCCCGGTAGCAAACTCCCGGATCGCCCTTCTTGCGACCCCTCCATGCTGCCCCTGTCTTGCCGTGGTCTGGCGATTGGATGAGGGCTGTATCAATTTTGCGTGCTCACCTGGGATGTCCCTGGCGAGATGCAGTCGAGCTATTGACGTCTGCTGCTTGGCCAAGCATCGCGCGGTCCTGAGGACAACCCGAGCCATGCATTACTCTTCCATATAGAGTGGTGAATTGTAGCGATGCAGTGGTATGAGGGGGTGTGGGAATATTTTCCCATATGTGGGAGGTGTTTGTGATCGAAGTGGTGAGGTTTAGTGAGTGAGGGGTGAAGTAAGGTGAGGTGCCGGTTGGGAATTGGCATGCAGATTCAAACAAAATTATGGCGGCGATGCCCGTGTGTGGGTTGTGTATTGTGTAGTGGAGGTCGTGTGGTGGATCCAAGCCACGGGAGGCATCATGGTGTGATTGTTATCAATCGCATATTGAATGGCGTGTGCGCTTGCATGCTTGTTTTGTACCATGGCTAAAAGGAAATGGTTGGAGTGGGAATCAGAATATGAAATAGTTACTAGACCTAACTATGAGACCCACGCAATGCACTTCGTCCCGTTAACCCACTAGACATGAGGGGAGGTCTAACTGCACGAAGACTAATGAAATAACTGCCTAGGGATCACTGTATGTTGGGTGTCATTGCCTTAGGCTTAGAGGCATGCGGTTTTGCAGAACCGCAACAATATAATAGTACAGGTTAGGGTTACCATATTTTAATTTTCAAAGAGGACACTCTTTTTGAGAGGACACTTGAAAAGAGTTCCCTTTACGTATTGAGCGATCATATCGGCAGTCTCACGAGGTGTGTTCCGGACCTCGATTAATTTTGACTGCGAACCGCCGTTCTTCCAGTCGTAATACGAAATTATTACTGGAAATATTGTGCTTGTCCGGCTCCATGTGCAATTGTTAATCAATAGCACCTTTATGTGCCACAGAGACGAACGTACCACTTTTACATACCAAGCTCTCGGTTTCCCATTCTTCTCGACCACTTCAGAAACACGGAATTTTGTCTTTAGTTCTGCAGTGAATACACACATTCGTTTTGGCTTTGTAAAGAGATCTTGAATAAAATCAACCACGTGTGTCTGGTATGGACTCAGGAAATCACTGAATCGCGGAGCGAGCATGCCAATGGACTTTCTCTCACTGCGAGGTTGGACAGAAAGAGAACACGTTGGTGTCGATGAACGAACACATCATTACACCATGATAGAGTCGTATAGACTCGTACCAAACTGTCCTGGTCCAAATATTACATAACTGCATTTTATCACTAAAAGAAAATGTACAAAAATGATTTAACTGTTTAAAAAAAAAAGAAGTCATCCCAAATGTTAAAATTTATTCCTTTGAAAATGCAAAAGCAAAACAAATGGCAAAATCCTGGACATTTCTCCATTTTTTTTTTTTTAAACCCGGCCAGAGAGATTTAAGGACCAAAAAGGAAGACATGTCCGGGGAAAACTGGACGTATGGTAAACCCTAGTACAGGTACATGAAAATAACACACAAACAACAATCTCGACGATAGCAACAGCAACAACTCCTGCATGTTTTTTTTTATTCTGTTACTGCTGCTGTTAAAGTGGCTTATGCTGTTTGTACACACTCGTTTACAACTTTATATAAACTTTAATTTTCTCCATTTCCTTTCGCCCAATTTTCTCTCCATGACTCCCACTCGATGTCAGCAATGCGACGGCCTCTTCAATGGCCTCATTGACGAGGTGCCGAGGATTGACATTGGTGTTGGACGTTCAGTTTCCAGTCCCGTTTCGGATGATGCACCTGTCCTCACAACACCCTCACTGGACCTCAATGACAATGAGGACATTCCCACAGAGCTCAGTGATTCTTCGGAAACATCAATAGAAGGTGAGAAGCAAGATTGGAACGTCAATGATCGAGTTGATTTTTCTCTTATGCTAGGTCTGTAGACTTCTCAGTTGGTTACAAGACAGACGTCTAAGCACATGGAGGAGCTAAACATAGGACGACAGGTTCGCAGATTAATCGAGGGAGGGTAAAACGATAACTGAGACAATAATGCGTTCGAACACACACACACACACACACACACACACACACACACACACACATACACATACACACAAACTTTGAACAGGCAAACAATATTGAGATAAAAAATAGATGCCAAAGTTTTTGCCTGTTTCCATAAGCTTTTGAGATTATGTTTATTTTTTGAGCTGAATTTTACTGCTGGTGTATAAAGTATACAAGGACAGTGATTGATGAATACCTTTGAATGGTATGATTGAATTTGTCGCTGCATATATCTATTTGCTATGTATAATTACCCCACCCCAACTGCCAACCCGCACTAAAATTGAAACATGAAGTTTGCACATCCAAACATTTCAACAGGTACAGTTACTGCTTCTTGCTCTTCCTTTTTTATAGAGAAAATGAGTTTTTACAAGGTTAGACTCGTAAGGAATGACGACAGCATTCGGTAGAGCTCATACCTCCACGAGGGTGAACAGTTTACCTCCACGAGGGTGATCAAATGGACTTGTTCTTGTGATCGAACCAACTCATCCACCAAGTTTTGTCATAACTCGTCCACAACCATTTGAAATATCATGCTGTATATCGTTTTTAGTCCCATCTCTCAATGGTAAAGAATCACTTTTAAAAATTTCTCATATCTGGATTCGGATTTTCACCAAAATCGAATCAATTCTTCCTTGTCACACACCCAACCTGCCAACCAAGTTTCGTCCGAATGCGTCCATAACTTTTTGAGATATCGTGTTGTATATAGTTTTTAGCCCTATCACTCAATGGTGAAGAATCACTTAATAGATTCTCGGATACAGATCCGGATCTTAAACAAGATTGAAGCAACTCTTCCTTGTCACATACCCAACCTGTTCACCAAGTTTCCTTCAAATCCGTCCACAACCTTTTGAGATATCCTGCTCACAGACAGACAGGGGTGAAAACATAACCTCCGTCCACCTTCGGTGGCAGAGGTAACCACGTACGGCACTGCACAAGCGTTGAAAGCAAGGACAAGCCATTTAGTGAACACTTTATTATAGTCCGAATAATAAGACAAGTAAATGAGCATGAAGCATTGTTTTACAGTAACGAAGGTAATATGTGGGAAAACATGATTCCCCAGAAATGTTCATTACCTCCATCACCAAAGGTGGATGGAGGTTTTTTTTCATAATTTTTTTTCATTTTTTTTTTCTCTCTGTAAGCAGGATATCTCAAAAAGTTATTTACAGATCTGGATGAAACTGGGTGTACAGCAGGTTGTGTGTGTGTGTGTGTGTGTGTGTGTGTGTGTGTGTGTGTGTGTGTGTGTGTGTGTGTGTGTGTGTATGTGTGTGTGTGTGTGTGTGTGTGTGTGTGTGTGTGTGTGTGTGTGTGTGTGTGTGTGTGTGTGTGTGTGTGTGTGTGTGTGTGTGTGTGTGTGTGTGTGTGTGTGTGTGTGTGTGTGTGTGTGTGTGTAGGATCAATTGATTTGATTTCGGTGAACATCCAGAAACTATAATATACTTTTAAGTGATTCGTCACCGTTGACAGACAGGGCCAAAAACGATGTATAACACGATATCTCAAAAAGTTATAGATGGATGATGACAAAACTTGGTAGGATGATTGACAAGAATAAGCTGATTAGATTTTCGTTAGCCCAGATCTGCATTTAGACCTTATCAGTGGGATACAAAATGTAAACTGTTCAGCCTGGTGGAGCTATGGGTTCTACGGAGTGCCGTTCTTGTTGTAAGATGGGTTTAGTTAGACCACAGTACAACATTGCACCTTCATTCACAACCACAATAGCAAAAACAAAACAACTCCACAATTTCACGTCTTCAAAATCGCCGAACGCGCTTCGTCGAAAGACAATTGTGTGCAGATGCATCATGGAGCATATGTTGGAATGTCTGAGATTAAAGAGCTCTTTTTATAATCTTATTCATACACATTGAGGCTCGCAGAATATGTGAAAGAAAAAAACATTCGAACAAATGTCAGCAAAACCTTGAAGCTCTGGTGAAGGACAATGCAAGTACAGTTCCCAATGGACCAGACAATAAAGGTATAAAAACTACAAGTGCAATCACGAGGCAAACCAGCATTGTAAGTCCAACAGCGCATCAACAGGAAGGACAGGAGAGTGTTTTGTGGAGTATATCGTCTAAAGCCGAATCCTATCCAGGTTCCTCCTGATGACTCCGTCTTTACTCTTTACTTCTTCGGGTTCCTTCTTGGTGTTCCGTTTGATTATTGATTGGTAATAATTGATGGCAATTTTTGTTATTGTTCTGAGACATTTTCACTGTATGGTAATTAATTGTGGAGATCATTCTGTTTTGCTTTGGGGTTATGTCGCTGTTGAAGGGCAAGAAGTGTCCTCGTCATTAAGGAGGTTCGAGAGAAGAGAGTGTATTAGAGTGTGTGATTGGGGATTGGAAGAGGTGCAAGGGGATGTACACGCGGGTCAATTTTCCGCCATTTTGCATTTACAAAATTGACGTGCACCATCACCGAGTTTATGTGAGCGAACTCAAAATTATTTTGCAAACTCAAACTTTTTTTTTGTGTGCAGAGCTGATGGAGGTTGAAAGTTTCCATGAAGACCTGCCTGGGAAAGTCTGTATTAACTGTGTGTTTGGAATCACCGCTGAGCGGCTATTCCAGCTGCTTTTCCGAGATCCTGATTTTGCCCGTGCCACTGCCGAATCAAGAAAAATGACAGGTAGGAAGGAAAACTCGTCTTTCTGCATTTCCCTCAGAAACATACAGTGCCTACATAAAGTCTACACCCCCTTTCAAAAATTTCACCTTTTTGTTGCCTTATAGCCTGGAATTAAATTGCATTAAATCAGACTTTTTCCACCTTTATTTACACATCGTAACTCACAACTTCCAAAGGGAAAAACAAATTCCACAAATTTCAGAAAATTAATTTAAAATGCAAAACTAGAATATCTTGGGTGGATAAGTGTCCACCCCCATGAGTTAATACCAATCGTAAATTAGCTCAGGTGTAACAAATCACCTTCACACACCAAGTTAATTGTCCTCCAACTGTGTTAAATTGTAGTGATTCTGATTATTTCAGAATAAAATCAGCTGTTCCTGTAGGTTTCCTCTGCTGGGTAGTGCATTTCACAGCAAAGACTCCACCATGAGCATCAAGAGCTTTCAAAAGACCTCTGGGATAAAGTTGTGGAAAATCACAGATCAGGGGATGGGTATAAAAATATTTCAAAGGCCTTGAATATTCCTTGGAGCATAATCAAGATAATCATTAAGAAGTGGAAGGCGTATTGTACCACCAATACTCTGCCAAGATCAGGCCGTCCCTCCAAAATGGATGACCAAGCAAGGAGGAGACCAATCGGAGAGGCCACCAAGAGGTCAAGGGTAATGTTGAAAGAGCTGCATGCCTTTATAGCAAAGACTGGTCAATGTGTGCATGTGACAACAATATCCCAAGCACTCCACAAGTCTGGCCTGTACGGTAGGATGGCAATAAGGAAGCCATAACTGAGAAAAGCCCGCCTTGGGTCCCATTTGAGGTATGCAAAACACCACTGGAGATTCTGAAGCGATGCGGCAAAAGGTTTTGTGGTCTGACAAAACCAAGATGGAACTTCTGGCCAAAGTACAAAATGTTTCGTTTGGTGGAAACCCAACACAGCACATCACCCAAAGAACACCATCCCTCCTATGAAGCATGATGGTGGCAGCATCATGTTATGAGGATGTTTCTCATCAGCAGAGACTGGGGCACTTGTTTGGATAGAAGGGATACAAAATACAGAAAAATCCTCGAGGAAAACCTGCTGCCCTTTGCAAAAGAAAGCTGAAATTGGGACGGAAGTTCACCTTTCAGTCTGACAACGACCCGAAACACACAGCCAAAGCTACACTGGAGTGACTAAGGAACAAAAAGATAAATGTTCCTGAGGCTCCAGTCAGAGTCTTGACCTAAATCAAGTCGAAAATCTGTGGCATGATTTGAAGATTGTTGTCCATCAACGCTCCCCATGAAACTTGACTAAACTTGAACAGTTTTGTACAGAAGAATGGGCAAATATTGCCCAATCAAGGTGTGCAAAGTTAGTAGATACCTATCCCAACAGACTCACAGCTGTAATTGCCGTCAAAGGTGCTTCCACCAGGTATTAACTCGGGGGGGGGGGGGTGGCGGTGGGGGGTAGACACTTGTACAACCAAGATATTCTAGATTTGTATTTTTAATTAACTTTCTGAAATTTGTAGAATTTGTTTTTCACTTGGAAGTTGAGGGTTACGATGTGTAAATAAAGGTGGAAAAAGTCTGTTATAATACAATTCAATTTCAGGCTATAAGGCAACAAAAGGTGAAAATTTTGAAAGGGGGTGTAGACTTTCTATCGCCACTGTAACTCTTGTTATCTTTGTTCCTATTTGCATCCTACCCCCATAAAAAGCCCAAACCACCAACTTGCTTCACTATGCAAGGCTTGGACTTTTCCACACCCGCCTTCCCCAATCCTCAGCCATTTATCTTTCCTGATTTTCACAACTCTCCATTTTCAGCTATGACCTTAGCCCTGTTTCTCCTAATTTGTCTCATGCGATTGGCTCCTGGATTTACATTCCATTTCACCAACCGTATTTCAGTACAAAAGGGAAGCACATGTTAACAATTCCATTATCATCCCCTTATAAGTCCCCTACCGGTCTCAATGGAGTGGACTATAGGTTTGCTCTCCATCTGTCCGTCCCACCTGTGGTTTTTCAGACTTTTTTCCCCCTTTAGCATATTCAACTAAAACTTAGTACATTGCTTTATCATGATATGGTATCGAGCAAGTTCGAGTTTCAGGGTGTTTCAGCAATCTTTCACAGAGTTGTACTCTTTTTAAACTTCGAAAATATCACATATTGTACATGGGTCAGTGTTCACTTCCTTGACTCCACCCCACTGCTTTTCACCCATTGGCTGGACATCTAGCCTGACTCCACCCCAATGAGTCGCCATTGCATGAAGCAGCACAGATCGTCAGGCCTGCTGTCTGGGTGTTAGTCCATGGCCCAGTACAATTGGAATGATCCCAGATATATAACCACGATGTATTATATGTGCACATAAGCCGTACGCATGTTTTTGCTTTCCGTGTGTACATTGGGTTATTTTTATTTTTATTATTTTTGGCACCAAACACGTCGTCATACACCAGCCAAATAAACGAACAACATTCATTGGGACCAGAAGGGGGGGAGGGCATGCATTGCAAAGCAATTTCTCATTCTTGTTTATTTTTGCTTCCTCACAACTGATGTTCATTCTCGTCTTTGCTATTTTAGACTACGGCCGTTAGCACCGGAAAGTGCCATGTAAATCTGTAGGATTTTTCAACAGTCAACAGGATAATGAACCTTTCCCACACAGACCTGTGCATTCAGCCTTGGAAAAAGGAAAGCAATGAAAGCCAGAAGCGAGAACTCACTTACGGTCTTGCAGCAGCCAATCCACTCGCACCAAAAACCGCTAACGCCATTGAGATCCAAGTGAGCCTCTACTATTTAGTACTATTCCTTTGGATGGTTGATTTCATGAGATACATCATGGATTTTATTTTTTTTGGTTTTTAAATATCTGCTTGAAGAAGTTTACTTTGAGGGTCAATTTTAGAAAATGTTGATGCCATTGATGAAAACACAATTAATTGAAGACGCACACTATGCGTGCATGTAGGAATGCAAATAAACCCACTTTTGTCATACTCGCAGAATCTGCACAAGAACAGTCGAGAGGGTGAATGCTACGTCGTGGACGCCGAGATATACATGCAGGATATACCTTACCAAGATTACTTTTACACCGTTAACCGTTACTGCATCCTTCGTGTGTCCAAGTGCAAGGCTCGGCTTCGGTAAGCTCTCTCACAGTCCATCGGAATTTGAATAAATTCAATGCTTGAATTTATTTTTTTATGCCTCCGCTGATGAAGTCGTGGGAGGCATTATGTTTTCGGATTGTCCGTCCGTGATAGGTTTTCGTTACCACGATCTCGTATGTAAAAGGAGCTCGGTGTCGGAATGCCTGCATGCGTGCCTCCGTCCTTCAACAATTGTCCTATAGGAGATACCACTAATCAAGCAATAACGGTGTCCCCTACACAGCACAGCATAGCAATACGCACATCCATACATATACGTGCTGCACATACACGCATGAGGAGAGTTTGTTTCCTGGCCTGGCCCGTGCCCAATACGTATCCCAGACAGTTTGATCAAAAGAAGGAAGAGAGGGGGAGGGGATGAGAATTTATTTATTTTAATCTTCCTCTTTGCGTGTTCTTGTATATTATTCGGAATTCGGCATCTGAAAAGGCTGTGATGAATATCCCATTAACACTCTTCCCATCCTCGCTCCCTGAGTGAATAGTTAGGCCGGTATCTATACACCGCCTAATTTTATTTTTCCCATTAACAACCGCTTTTTTTTTTTTAGCAAGTACGCAAAGATTGGTATTCCCGTCAGTGAAGTGCCGGGTCTTGCATTCGAGTAACTTAAGAATGGCTGAAGGGATCGAAGTTAAACTTGGTACAATATGTTTAATGATGCAAAGATACACTGATTCTATTCATTTATGAGGTCAGAGGTCCCGTAAGGTAAAAATTCTATTACCACGCTAACTTGTGAACCAGTGATGGAATTTTGATCAAACTTGGTGTAAGTATATATTATGATGCAAATATGAACTCATTAGATTTTGACATCCAGAGGTCAAAGGTCAGAGGTCATGTCAGGTAAAAATGTGATACTTGAGAACAGCTGAAGAGATTTAAATTTAAATCAATGAACAAACTTGGTCGAAGTACAGGTATAAATATGTAATAACGTGGTTGGACGCATATCAGTCAACGTCGCGCCGAAGAGTGCTGTTCTATCTTTTTATTTAAAGCTTTTACTTTCCGAGGTTTGCATCACCATTGCAAATTGCTTTTTGTGTTCGGGCCTGTGATCTTAGTACAGAACTTTTTGGTTGTCTTTGCTTACATTGGTGAATTTAGTTTGGTTGGAGCTCTCTCATCCGCTTCATCTTTGCACTGATTGGTCAATCCAGTCTGTCATGTTGATGTATTTAGAAATATAAACGAGGTAGTTTCACATTGCTTTTTGGTATCCTTTACGATGCCGCGTCAGACTGCCTCTGTTACCACAGACCGTATAAGACCCCTGCGAAGGATGTTTATAGTTACTGCTTTCAATATTACCACTATTCCCCAAGGATCACCCAAACAAAGCCGAACCTGTTGGTGAAATGCGCAGGAGGCAAAAAAGTGAGAAGTTGCTTGGAGCTTTGGGAAATTGGGAAGGCAATCTTTCCAATTTCCCAAGGCTGATCCCATTAACCCCTCTTCTCCGCCTCTCCTGGGTTCGAATTCTGCAGCCCCCGCACAGGCTGCTTTGTTTTATGTTTTCTTTTCATATTACTCCCGGCCTTGCATGTCCAATTTCGGCTGCGTACGATTACCCCCATTGTTTGTGGGCTTGCTCGCCCCCTCTTGCACCTAAACAGTCTTGCTCTATCTGCTTTAAAATTAGCACGCACTGCCTCCTCGGTGCACATTTTACAATACGACTTATATTACCTTACAGGGGGAAATCTAACCTACGTGATCACACAGTCCATGCTATTCTTAACACTATCTATCTCCAGTATGGAACCCCTCGCTCCCCCACCTTGCCTTCTTGACCAAACAATGAGTCTTCGCTGTACATCGTCCCACTGTCTGTTATTTCAGTTGAATGCCATTGATGAATTACTACTTTGGCTTGTTCACTGTAAGCATTTTTGAGTTGTGTGGAACCACTTTGTGGCACATGGCGGACAATCATGAGGCATGTTCGTAGTCGCAGTGAGGTAATGGAAAACATAGATCCTGCTTTCAATGTGGATTGAAGATATGAACCAGCATCATGTGCGCCTGAGCTTACTAGTTATTCAGGCAAAAGCCCGCAGTTTCTACCGTGACTTGTGAGCAGGAGGAGGCGAGTGCATCCAGGAGGAATCCTTCAATGTGAGCAGAGGTTCGAACGATTTCAGCGCTGATTTAATGATTTTAGGTGATTTAAACCTTTCTCCTACTTTAATGTACTGTATTTATAATTTTGAATCTTTATAAAAAGTTGTCTAAGAAGGGACCAACATTTTCCAGGAACACATCCACCTCTCACGACACATTCATTCCTATGGGAAAATACGTTATTTCATTATACGTCGCACTCTCCAGGAACGTATCTGAGATGTATGGCGAGGACTTACTGTAACAAGAATATGTGATGTCATACTTGTAGTTTTTGTGCTGCCTGGTGACAAGCCCTGCTTTTAAAGTTGATTTTGTCTTGCTGATGAAGCCAATAAAGCAGAAGCACATGCCCAAGATCAACGCTATACAATGTTAAATTTGAACACTTCCACTTTGGGGTTGTTGCCTTGAGTAGTCTGGGCAGAGCACTTCAGTTATGATGGCCATTCCATCCTTTTGTGACCCCATGACAGTTTGATATTGTCATTTTTGTTTCTTCTGTCTCATGTTACAGAGTATCATCTGACATCCGTTACCGCAAGCAGCCCTGGGGCCTTGTCAAAACTCTGATTGAACGGAACTCATGGAGTGGACTTGTGGAGTACTTCCACTTCCTCGGTATCGTATTCACAAAGGCAATCGTAATCTTAATCGTGCAATCGTAGAAATAGATTTTGACTCTTAACTCATAACATGAGAATAAATCGCTAATTACGCCTCCTTGTGCTCTCTGTCTCTGTCTCTGTCTCTGTCTCTGTCTCTCTCCAGAAATGGAAATAGGCCGAACAGAGAAGATGCTTTGCTCCACAGAGACGGAGAAGGTTGGATCATTACGTAGACGAAAGAGGCATCATACCCTGCACCGTGGTCCTGCATCTGCAACATCTCCCGTTTCAATGCCAACAGATGATGACCGAATCTGCAATCTCCGCACATCGACCGGTAAGGACACAGGCAGGTCAAGTCAAACAAGTTAGGATATGGTAAATAATGAAATTGAGATTGAAAGGTGTAAAAAAACGTTGATTTTTTTAAACAAAGTTGCTAAGTCAGTGATTGAAATTAAACTGGACCTGATAAGAAGAGAAAACCTATCTCAGGAATTTAATGTGTTGTCATTGTGTTTTAGTGCCTGTGCCAGGTTTCCCTGAGGGCATTAAGAGTCAGCCATGTTTTCACTAGACTCAGAATAGGCAGATGACCCTATCCCTAATGGTCATTGGTGAACCAGCTAGGTTTAAATCAAAAATCTGAAAGTGATGTGGTAATTCTTCTGAAACTAGTTTAACATAAAAAAAATATTTTGTATTGCTGTCTTAAGCAGGATTTGAACTCACAGCCTCAGATACCAATCAGCTGGTAGAATAGACTGAGTGAGTTTGAATCTCAGCCCAGCTATGAATTGCTAACCTAGTGTTTCACAGGCAGGGTGAGGCAACGATGTATGTGCCCATCCCTCAGATGGACATTAAGCGGGCATCCCGTCTGCCGGTATTAGTTGGTGGACATTTTCGATCGCACGGTGTCCTACATGAAGGGTATGCAAGCTATTGCTGGCCCCATGGCCAAATTCCTGTTCTGACTTAAAGGGGACAATGCATCGATGGCACAGCTGTGCCCCCGAGCAAATGATGCAACAAAAGATGAAGCGAGAAATCCAATGACCAAAACGGCATCCCTCTTAATTCATATGAAAACTAGAAGGGTACTCAGTGGAGTGCATACCTCATGGTAGATATCGTTTTTGGCCCCTTCCCTCAATGGTGAAGAATCACTTTCAAAAATTATCGGATCTGGGTCCGGTTTCAGATCTTCACCGAAATCGAATCAATTTGTCGTGGTCACACACCCAACGTGTCCACCAAGTTTCGTGCAAATCCATCCACAACTTTTTGAGATATCACGCGTGCGTGCACACACACACACACACACACACACACACACACACACACACACACACACACACACACACACACCACACACACACACACACACCCTCCTCTCCAAATTTCAAGTCAATCAGATGAAATTGAGGATTTTAGAAATTCGACAAAGTTGTTAAGCTTTGGTCTATGTCGACCTTTTGACCTCATAAACAATAGGCTTCTTGCATATGACGAACTCTACCATGTGGTGAAGATCGGTTCAAAATTGTGACCTGTAGGCGATCGACATACAGACAGACAGAATAACGCACAAGACCAATCAATATACTGTACTTGAAAAATCTTCGATTTTTTGCAACTAACAAACAGATAGACGGGGTGAAAACGCAACCTCCTTCCACCTTTGGTAGTGGAAGTAAAAATGAGATTGTGGCAGAATGGAATTATGATTGGAGGAGTTTAAATCTGTGGGTGAGCACCTTTTATATGGACCACACTGGCTGATCTTTATAAAGCATTTGGTGCTTTACTATGTGCTGCAAGAAAGTGTGCACATGCAGGTTTGGAGGGTTCATGAGGTTTTGGTGTGTGTACATTTGGTAATATCAGTTCATGCGTACAGAAGAGCATCGGATGATGAAAAATTGATTATTCTATTATTTTGATTGAAAGTATTACCGATGACATTACAAGGCTTCAAGTCGATGCCCATGTTCACTCTGCCAGGTTCCAATACGTGCAGGTATCTGTTTGATAATCACCAGGGTAGCCTCACGCTGTCTGCTGCCCCTGTGTCTCGCCTACTACTGCTGCTTGCCATCATGTGAGTCATTTGCCCATTCCACACCATTAAGCACAAATATTTTGCAAACAATGTATCATTTTGTGACGTTCCTTATAATGTATGATTCTGCATCTGGTGAAAGCATCACATTTTGGTATTAGAATTGGCCATGTTTTTTTTGTATTAAAAAAAATAAAATAATCAAGGGACATGAAAGAGCAGGTTGACAGAGGGTAAAAAGGCAACGCACTGATAATGGGGTCACAGCTGTGAAAGAGGAGGGAAGGAAACAGAATAACCTGCAAGAATGAGGACAGGTTCGTTTAAATTAATGGAGGTAGATATGATTGTGGTTAAGGATGAGCGATCCATGTGAGATGATGCACTGCCAGTTTGAAGGCAGTGGGGGAGAAAAATGTGTTTGAACTCTCTCTGGAAGGCAGTTCCAAAAATTGGAGAAAAGAGAAACAAAGGAATGGAGGTGGGTAACAAATGTATATTTGGAGAGTTTGACTAGGTGGGGAGACTCAAAAAAATGAGTGCATCTTGAAGTATCTGCGGCGGATCGGATGACAGAGAGCAGAGCACGCGACACAGGAGAGGCAATTAAAAAAAGAAATATAGAACGGCCACCGACCTGCTTTCAGTGTGAGAGAAACGGGCCTTGAGCTTCAGTATTCATCTTATCCACCGCCTACATTCCCTTACCCCTCATCCTTACCCGCACATCCCTTGTTTGTCCGTCTCCGTTTATTTTCCCTCTCGGTCCTGTCGTTGGCTTTTCCCTTCTCTTTCTGATGTTCCTTTTGTTATCTTGTGTCCTGATCCGTTCTATGTTTTAGCTCTTCTACAAGCCTCCACTGTGTCCAAAAAAAACCACCCCAATTCGATGCACAAGGAATACCGTCCATACCCGAAGCGAAAGCACAAAACAAATGCTCCGCTCACGTCAACCGCAGCTGCTTCGGACGAACATCGCCGTGAATCTCAATCTCGATTTCTGGCACGAAATACTAAACACCATCTCGTCCAAAATCTCTGGAGAGCCCCGTCAAAGTTAAATTAAATTTCAAAGTCACCTCACTTTATTGAAAGTATTCTCCCAAAATATGATCGCCGGCGAATATAAATTTTGTCATCACATGTGCATGTCTACAACTTTGGAGAAACTTAATTTTTTGGGGGGAGGGGTGGAGCAGAAAACGCACTGCTTTGAAATGGAGGCAAAACTGGAGTTTTAGGAGGCAGGGAGAATAGGGGCAGGCCATGAAAATTGCTTTTTGGGGTAAGTTGCTGTTGAGGACGAAAAGGAGGTTGACAAAATCGTGACTGTGTACAAGAGGACATGGGAACAGACACACAAAATGATTGACAATGCAAACAAAAATGTGACAAAGGCAGAACTTTGTTGGGAGTTCTCTTGGATTAAAAGTAAGCACATCATGGGGGAAGGAAGCCTGAAACACAACAACTTGCTGTTTCTCTTACCACTGAGTTTCATAAACTCATCTTCTTCACCCATCCAATTCCATTCACAGCCTTCTGACGCTGGTGTCGCTCAATGCAGTGCTTTTCTACAAGCTCTGGGCACTGGAGGCCTCGACACAAACACTACAAACGTGGGACATGTTCCGGCTTGGCAAACAGTGAGATACGCATGCGTCTACTTCCATTGTCTTACAAAACTCATCATAAAATTACCTGGTGGCACCTTGTTATGTCTGTTTGTTTTATGCTCCCGCTCCATCCCTTCCCTCACTTCAAATGGCACCACAGTCGACTCAGTTTATGAAAAAGCCGAATACCTAAATTCTGTGTTTGCTTCCAAATATTGTCCCCAACCCCTCACTCTCTGTACCTACCTCTCCCTGTTGTACCAAATTCCTATTGGACTCTGTCTTTTGCACCTGAGAAGGTGGAGAGCTTCCTGGTAACCAGAGACTCTGACTCTGCAACTGAACCGGACAGCATCAGCTCCCGTGTCTTAAAAACCTGCTCTGCTGCACTTGCACCTCAATCTGCACTTTTTACCCCATGGTTTAACATCGGTCATCTTCCATCTGCTTGGAAATCAGCCAACATCACAGTATTACATTAAAAAGGTGCAAAAACGGATCCCCTTTATTGCAGACCTCAGTTTACTTCCAATCATCAGAAAGGTCATGGAATCGATAATCGCAGTTCATATAAAAGTGATTCCTTTTCTCCAACAGCCTCATCTCCGATCATCAATTTGGATTCAGACCTGGTTACTCTACCTTGGACGCACTGCATCTACTCTCCCAACAATGGATAGAGGCACTCAATGTCAGACGTGTCCAAAAAGACGACCCTGATCTCATACCTCATGCTTTTGATTATCTGGCATCCCACCTTGCTCGTCAAACTCTCTGCATCCAAGGCCAACTCCACACTTGTGTTATAGTACAGGCATTTTAGCAAAAATATTTGGTCAACCTCCCACAAATTGCAACAAAAGCAAACAACAGATTTTGATTCCTGGATATGTCCTAAGGGATCCTCCGGGGGGAAAGTCCTGAAATCATGGAAATCCAATATGGCCGCCACCCAGCTTTGAGGAAAATGAGAAAATTGTAAAGATTGATATTTTAACATGTAAATATATGTTTTTCTGCATTCTAATTGTTTCTAGTTATGGTCAGTATATTGATATACAAGACTAATTATAAAAAAGTGAAATGTATTGAGGGTAAAATGAAAAATTATAGCTTTTTTGTCCAAAAATGTCAATTTTTTTGTCCTGAAAAAATATATATTTACCTGATACTGATTTTGGCTCCTGCACAAAAAAAAAGAAACGTTGAAGACACAAGATGAAATCAAGTCTATGGCAATACAATATAATTATGTAAATCATTGAAACATGACAAAATTCACAATTCCACTCGGGGCAATCACATCTGCCTGATGAAGGTTTCGAAATGAAAATGAAAATTCGCATTAAACTCAGAAACTACATCCATTATAAACTTACTATACATGTTGAGAAAAATCAAGCGTATTAAAGTTAGAACTCGACAATCTCGTCATCATCCTCATTGTCACATGGAGTGTTTGTGCAGCCAGAGCCCCTGCAGTTTCCACAAGCTGGAGTGCACTCAATGTTGTGCTTCTTGCATGTGCATCTCATGGTGCTACATTCAGCCTGGCAGTTGCACCTAATGACACATAGCATCTTTTCAGGAGCTGGAGCTATTGATGTCTGAAGTGGCACAAAACCCTCGTCACACTTCTGCCAACCCCAGTCTGTGGAAGAAGTATGCAAGTCTGATGTCTTGAAACGAATCAAAGACCACCTTCAGAAGCATACCGAGTCTGCAAAGATATCTTCCAGAACTTCAGCGCTCTGGGTTCAGTATATGGACATGCTAGACATTCTATGCAAATACATCCAGGCAGAGCGCACTGGGAACTGGGCACTACATCTACAGGCCATCCAGGAAATGCTGCCTTACCTGGCAGCCTCGGGCCACAACCTGTATGCCAAATCTGCGAGGGTGTATCTGCAGCAGATGTCCAACCTCAAAACTCAACATCCCAATGTCCAACAACGTTTTGATGAGGGGTTCCATGTGGTTCGACGAAGTGATTGCCTGTGGGCAGGTCTTTCATCTGACCTGATCATCGAACAAGTTCTGATGAGAAGTTTGAAGACCAGCAGGGGGCTCACATGAGGACGAGGAATGACGAAGCAACAACGGCTGGTATGGCTACTATCAATGCCTGCCTGTGCAGAAATAAACCAGGCAATGCAGGAGCTCACAGGTGTGAACTACAACACTGGAGAGCAGAAGAAGGACATGACCAAGGCAAGACAATCTCGTGACTGGAAGGACACACTATCAGCTTTTCAGTATTTACAGGAACGGAATCCGTTCAGTAGTGATCCACGTCTGAGGAACATTGCCACTGGAGTTCATGCACACCCCACCGTCAAAGTCGATACAGCACATGCTGTAGGAGCCAAAATATTGAAATCTATGGATGGGAAAACACCTGCCGAGAACACATTTAAGAGGAAAGACCAAGTTGTCACCCTCAGCATGAAGTCATCTGTCAAGATTGATGGAGAGCAAGTCCAGGTTGACCCACAACTCCTCTTCCAGAGACTGATCACTTGCACAGACAGCAGAAGAACTGGAGTCGGCCTTCAAATATGAACTGTGCAGCTATCCACCAACCCTCTTTGATTCCTCTCTTCAGCTCCGAGGAGCACACAAGCCAGTCTTTGCTGATGCCATCTGGGATCTTCTTGGATCCGATGTCCCAGCTGATATCCCCAATGATGGGCAACAGTATGTTTTGGGTGGCGGGGCACTTGTTCAACGCATTCCATGGTCTCGTGGATCTACATACAGAGACATATGCCACCAGTACACTGATTATGTAACGAAGAAGTACGGAGATGCCATAGTCGTGTTTGATGGTTATGAGAGTACCAACACGAAGGACATGACACACCAGAGACTGTCTGAAGGGAATGCTGGCACTACTGTGACATTTACAGCTGACATGCGTCTCACAATGAAGAAGGAACAATTTCTTGCCAATAGGCAATATAAACAGCGATTCATTTTTATGTTGAGTGAAGAGCTTCAGAAGAAGAACTGTGAGACACACCATTCCTCAGGGGATGCTGATCTCCTGATTGTGCTGAAGGCCGTGCAGTCTGCTACTGTCACCAACACTGTGTTAGTTGGTGATGACACAGACCTCCTCGTCCTCCTATGCAACCATGCAAGCTTAGAATCCCATGACCTCTTATTTTGTCCCGAGCCAAAGAAGAACGCGAAGAAGGCTCACATCTGGAACATCAAGGCTACAAAGAAAATGATTGGTACAGACATATGCAAGCACATACTGTTTCTACATGCAGTTCTTGGGTGCGACACGACATCACGTCTTCATGGGATTGGAAAGGGAGCTTCCCTCAAAGTTCAAAGCAAACAACAACATTCCGTGACCAGGCCAAGGTTTTTGATACATTTCCAGCTTCCGTATGTGATGTGGCAGATGAAGGAGAAAAAACATTGGTGATAATCTACAACAGAAAGTCAACTGACACCCTGGACACCCTCCGGTATCAGCGGGACTGGGACAAGGTGGCTTGGAGCTCCTCTCACGTGCAACCACAGACGTTACCACCAACATCAAAAGCAGACAAGTATCACAGCCTGCGCATGTATCTGCAAGTCCAAGAATGGAAGGGATGTGCAGATAAACTTCTTCCGACAGACTGGGGTTGGCAGAAGTGTGACGAGGGTTTTGTGCCACTTCAGACATCAATAGCTCCAGCTCCTGAAAAGATGTTACGTGCCATTAGGTGCAACTGCCAGGCTGAATGTAGCACCATGAGATGCACATGCAAGAAGCACAACATTGAGTGCACTCCAGCTTGTGGAAACTGCAGGGGCTCTGGCTGCACAAACACTCCATGTGACAATGATGAGGATAATGACGACATTGTCGAGTTCGAACTTTAATACGCTTGATTTTTCTCAACATGTATCGTAAGTTTATAATGGATGTAGTTTCTGAGTTTAATGCGAATTTTCATTTTCATTTCGAAACCTTAGTCAGGCAGATGTGATTGCCCTGAGTGGAATTGTGAATTTTGTCACATGTCAATGATTTACATAATTATATTGTATTGCCATAGACTTGATTTCATTTTGTGTCTTCAACATTTCTTAATTTTTTGCTCCAGGAGCCAAAATCAGTATCAGGTAAAAAAAAAATTTTCGGGACAAAAAAACATTTTTGGACAAAAAGCTATAATTTTTTATTTTACTCTCAATACATTTCACTTTTTATCCCCCGCCACATGGTGGAAGGGGGATATTGTTGTCACCCAGGTCGTCCGGCTGTCCGTCCGTCCGTCCGTGCGTCAACATTTATAGCTGTGAGTGCCATAACTCGTAAACTGTTCGCCATATCGATTTGAAATTTGAGTCACACATGTACCACCTGAAAAAGAACCCTATTGATTTTGGGCGTGGCCAGATCCAAGATGGCCGACTGGGGCGGCAATCTTGAAAAAAAGTTTTTTGTAATAAATGGAAAACCGCTTATCTGATTTCAATTATTTTTGGTTACTACGTTTAGTTCCTCACCCCTGGGGAACTTTTTCGAGATGATGACCAAATGGTGTCTTGTTTCCAATTCACCTCCCTCATTATCTGGAATATGTATGACCTTTTCATTCAATGGTGGGGGATTCCCCATCTCTGATGGTATATTTTATAATTATTCTTGTATATCAATATACTGACCATAACTAGAAACAATTAGAATGCAGAAAAACATATATTTACATGTTAAAATATCAATCTTTACAATTTTCTCATTTTCCCTGAAGCCGGGTGGCTCACAATGAAGTTCACTCACAATGAAGTGGCTCACAATGAAGTTTATTGGATTTCCATGATTTCAGGACTTTCCCCCTGGAGGATCCCTTAGGACTTTTTTTTCTGTCACTGAGGACATATCCAGGAATCAAAATCTGTTGAGTTTCCTTTTGTTGCAATTTGTGGGAGGTCATCCGACATTTTGACTGTACTATTTCTGACTTCTTTGACTCTCGTCACCAATATTTGGCTCTCAACGGAATCCTTTCATCTCCTCTCCCTGCCAAGGCTGGAGTGCCCCGTGTTCTGGGCCCAATCCTATTCCGAATCTTAAACGATCTCTCCGACTCTCTGGAAAATCCTCTTTCGCTGTTTGCTGATGACTCCCCCCTCTGCTGTGATATCGCTCATCCTTCAAATAGATAAGCAGCAGCCTCCTCCCTCTATTCAAACCTTGATTAAATCAGAAGCTAGTCAAATACTTGGAATATGTCTTTAAATCCTGAGAAATCTCACACATGCACCCTTTCTCTCCAAAAGGACCATATGGCAAGCCCTCCCATCAATCCTCAAATAAGTTCAGCCATGATCTTTCTTGGGCAAACCACATTTTGAGGTTGCCCTCCAAAGCCAGCTGGCCACTGGGCATCCTGCCTTGCACAAATTCCTTCCTTGGCACACCCAAACTCTTATCTACCTACAAGGCCTTCATCCACAGCTTGATGGAATACTGCTCTCCCCTCTCGGTTGGTGCCACTGCCTCGCACCTTGCTCAGCTTGATGTCATGGAAACCAAGACCTTCAAGATCATTGTACTCTCCCACGATGAAGCTGAGTCTATGGGCCTATCACTTTGCCATTGCAGACAGGTCAGTTGTCTGTCTTTTTCTGTTTCCCTTCTGATCTCACACCCTCTGCCTTCTCCGTGCTCCCCCGAACCCAGGTTTCTGCAGGGCGCACACGGTCCACCATCAACCCCCTTCTGGTGAAACTACCTAAATCCAGGATCACTGCTCACCTCCACTGTTCCTCTTTCTTCTCACCTATAGAACCAACTTCCACATTCTCTTAAATCTCATTCTTCCCTCCAGGTCTTCACGACAGCTGTTCACCATCTCAGATCGTCCCCAATCCAAAACCGTGATCTTTACTACTCCCCTTAAATGCCCCACCCCACCACGTTTCCAGTTTTTCCTTATTGAGAATTTGCTTCTGTATCCATCTTGTCCATCCCTGCATTATCCCAACCCCTCATCATTACAATCGTCCCTTGTTTGTCCTCCGTCTATTTTGTCCCTCAGCCCTGCTGTTGGTGTGTCTGTGTCTGTGTCTGTCTCTGATTCCTTTTTGTGCTGTTGCATCCTGATCTATTGTGTTCTCACTCTTCCACAAACCTAGATTTTGTATTAAAAGAAAGAAAAAAAAAAAGAGCAAATACCTGCACCCATCAACTCAGATCCTACTTCCTACCCTGTCTCACTACAGACTACCACAGACCAATTCTGAATGGGCCCAGCTGGTCGAGCAACAGCAGCGGCTGCATGCATCGCATCTGGCACGATGGCGGGACACACTGCGCACTACACTTTCACAGATTGATGAGGTACGTGTTACGCTCTCTCGCGAGTCGATCAGCTTATGGCCGATCTTCCTGCCCTGTGCGAATGCTTGATGTTCATTTCCGGTAAACCAAGAGTACAGGAGCAGAGCAAAGTTTAAGCATTACTTAGTTGCCAACACACTCGCTTTGATTAATCCTCCAGATTAATGAACAGAGAAACATAATGCCAAGCAACTTGTTGTTTTGACAGATGCGAGAATCTCTCAGCAAACTACAGCAAGGAGTTCAAATTCTGGACTCGAACACAGAGAATGTGAAGTGAAGAACCAGCAATGGCAGAAGTGGAAAAGTTTCCACAGCAAATGTGCAATGTTACCTCACTCCTTCAGTCCCCATCCTGTGAACGCTGATGTACTTCATTCATGATTTATCAGACCAATGAGTTTTAACTTTTATGTTTGTTTGTTTGTTTTAAGGAGGAGTGATTGTATGACTTCCTGGTGAAAGTAATTTAAGTTAATTGAACAAGCAGTGAGCCAAGAGTAAGCACTCCGATAACACCATTTCTTATTGGCTTAAGGAAGGGGTAAATGAAGTTTGACAAACACTGTTGCTTGCCACCTTTCAGCATGAGGGCTTTCCCCAGAGACTGCCCCACAAGCCCTTTTTGAGGCCATGTTGCTTTCTCTTAACCTGGCCAGCTGAGGGAGCACAACAATGCACTTGATAAGTCATAAGGGGTTTTGGCACTGTGTGCCCTTTGAGGGAGTTGTGACTTGCAACTAATGAAACTTTTTTTTTTAACTTTAACTTAAATTTTAGGATGAGGTACTGGGAAGGCTTGTCACTACACTCCATGTGGTGATTAATGAATGACAGTGGAACCATAACGACCATGTAGTACTCTGTCTGCTTTCCTGTGCTGTAATTATTAGTGCTAAGTCGTCGCTGCAATGAAAGATGCACTGGAAAGGGAGATAATGTTGAACCAATGCCGTGCATACAACATTGAAACCTCACTATGTGAAATGGAACTGCACTTAGGCTGGAGTTTTTTTTTTCTTTCTCCCCCCCTCTTTTTGATGGTTGTGAATGTTTGACTGTCCTTTCTTGGTAGGGTAGAATATAGATGCATCATTTTACAGCTCCTGTCCTAATTAAATTGGAATTATAATACAGCCATGGAAGCAGCACCTGCCTCCCACCGGCTGTGCCGGTTCGAAGGTAAACCTGCTGGCGGGCAGGGTGAGGCTTTTTGGTCGACAATCTGCAGATTCCAAGCTCTGCCTGCATCTGAATGTTTTGTCCTTTGAAAGCCTTTCCTCTTGTCTTATAACCTTCAGTATGCTTGAGATGAAGTGGAAGTGACAACCTTTATTGCCTGCTTTTAATGCAGAGAATATCTCCCTAATGTAATGCAACCTGATGTGTAAATAATGAGAATTAAATTATCAAATAAAAATTACAATGTTTATTTCACTGCATTCCTGATTTGTATAGGCAGAGGCTTTTTTAAATTGAAAGAGGAATTTAAGGTCAGAGGATGTCAATAGGAAGAGAGAGACTCGGAGGTGGTGGGAGGAAACGAATTGAAGTCCTTAAGGGAAGAGCAGAACACTCAGTTGGGAAGATGGTTACACATGTGAAAGTGAATAAAGGTGTGTCAACTTCAGAATGAAAGAGATTGTGGAGGGAGGAAGAAAGACAGTGAAAAAGGGAGCAAGGATCTCTACCCACCACCCCATGACTTCCGGTTCCAGGTTTGGAACGTCAACAGGTCTCCTTCAGTGCTCTCTGCTGACGATCTCAAAGTTAAGTTTCCGGTTGTTATCTGTCCCGTTTTAACTGTTTATTCTCTCACTTACATGTTACTGTGTGTTCGTAATTCGGTTTTGTTTCAAAAATCATGCTATTTTGCGAGATTTTGTCGACTTTGTCATACCGGACGCTTGAGGCCTACCCTTGAAGCTTGAGGCCTAACGGTACGATCGTGTTTTGTTTTTTTTCTCCCCATTACCTTCAATTTCTATCTTCCCCACTTTCTTAACGTCCTCCATCCCTCCCACTAAATCACCATTTCTTATCTTAAATCAAAAACAAACAAAAAAAAAAAAAACACGATCTTTCTCTTTCCTCACTCAAGACTCGATTCTTCTTCCTCTTCTCCTTCTTCTTCATCTCTTCTTATTCCCCTCTTCTTCCTCGATTTTTTTTCTACAACACTTCCATGACCTAATCTGTTGAAAACTCTCAAACATTAATAATAATAACAAAAACGATCTCTTGTAATGCTTCATCTTCCTCTTTCACACGTGTGGTACTCTTTACTGTATCATAATGCACGACTCTTCTACTATTTAAACAGACTGCTCTCAATTTGACCTTTCCTTCATACCTTGCCGAAAAAATCCAACTGTTACAGTGTTTCTTCTCTCCATTCTCTGAATTCGCCTTTATTGCATCCATCAAGAAATGTGTTAAATCGCATCTCTGACCTAAAACTTAAAAAAACCCCAGTTTGCTATGAATGTTCACTTTCCATCAACCATTCTTTTTTTCCAACTTCAGTGCCAACTCACCCCTCACTCTCAAAGCAACCATCCCACTCTTCTCCCTCCAAGCCTCCTTCTCACCTCTCTCAAAAACTCCCTCCTCACCTTTCTTCCTCCATTCATCCACCTCAAAGTTGCCCCCCCTCTCATCCACAAAGCTGCCTCCTTCCACTGCCCTCTCACCTCCTCTCTTCACTCTACCTCCTCAAATCCTCAACTGCCTTCTTCCCCCTCTCTTGTCCCCCATCCCCCCAGCACCACAGAGCCTTTTCTCCTCCTCATCCGGCCCCCTCCACAAGCTATTCTGCAATCCCTCACACTCTTTCAACAACCCTCCTTACCTACCCCCCTCGTCCCTTGTCCTACCCCCCCCCCCCCCACCCCCTGCACCCAAAGCCTCCTCCCCTCCCTCTTCATTAAAAGTGTGGACCTCAAATATCCAGGGCCTTCGCTCAAACCTTTCAGATCTTTCCATACAGGTTGCCACTGACAAACCAGACATAATCTGCCTAACAGAAACTTTCATGCCCCGAGACGTGTCTGACGACCAAGTATCTCTCCCTGGTTACTCCCTCCTCCGGAATGACAGACCTGAGCCTTGTCCTGGTGGAGGAGTTGCTCTCTTCATCAAAGACTCTATTCCTCACTCTCCATGCATTGCCCTAACTCCCCCACTCCCCCAGGAATACCTCTGGCTACGGCTTCCCATCCACTCCAACCTCATGTTATATGTGCACTGTACCGTCCACCTAACAGTGATGACTCCATCTACACCTCACTATCCGAAAACATGGACCAACTTCTATCTTCTCATCCAAACTCTCTCTTCCTCATATGTGGCGACTTCAATTGTCATCATGCCAGTTGGCTAGGTGTGGGTTCCTCTCTCACCTGTCATGGCACCTCAACCAATGGCACTCCATCTCTTCTGGATATGATTTTGACAAACTTCCCTGACAATATCTGCCGCTCTTCCTCTGCTCCAATCGGTTCTTCTGACCACGTCCTTGTCAAAGTGGACATCTCTCTAGCTATCATCAGAGAACCACCTCACCGCCGTCGAGTCTGGCATTTCACTCAAGCCGACTGGCAGGGTCTCCAAGCAGCCCTCAAACTTATAGACTTGTCTCCCATCACTACTTTCTCCAACATCGACTCATCCTGGGAATTCTTTCAAAGAAACTTGCTCTCCCTCATGCACAGATTTATCCCCACTTGTCTTCAGTTGTCCTACCCTTCCTCCCACCCTTGGTTCACTGAAGCTTGTGGTGAGGCAGTTGTCCTGAAACAACTTGCCTTTGCCACATGGAAAGCAAACCTAACTGAGGGCAATCTCAGTTCCTTCCAGAAAGCTCGGAACAAGTGTGTATCTAACCTCAGGAGAGCCAGAAAACAACATCTTTCCAATCTCAAGTCTGAACTCTCAAACCTCTCTCCCTCCTCAAAATCCTGGTGGCGTCTAATCAAATCTGTTTCTGGTGTATGTTCCCCCTCCATCCCCTCTCTTACCTCAAAAGGCCGCACTGCCGATACCTCACGTGAAAAAGCCGAATGCCTAAACTCGGTGTTTGCAGCTAAATCTTGTGTCCAAAACCCATCACTTTCTCTAGCCACCTTACCCAGTCGCACCCAACTGTCCCTGGACTCTGTGTCCTTTTCTCCTGACAAGGTGGAGAGCTTGCTGTCAAACCTCGACTCAGATTCTGCAACCGGTCCAGACGGTATCAGCCCACGTGTCCTCAAAGCCTGCTCTTCTGCTCTTGCTCACCCTCTCTCTGTTCTATTCACCCTCTCATTTGCTCAAGGTCATCTGCCATCTGCTTGGAAATCAGCAAACATCATTTCCCTGCACAAAAAAGGTGCAAAAACAGATCCCTGCAACTACAGACCAATCAGCCTTCTCCCAATCATCAGTAAGGTTATGTAATCCATCATCGCTTCAGTCAATAAATCCTTCCTCTTCTCCAATGGCTTGATTTCTTATCATCAATTTGCTTTCAGACCAGGTCACTCTACCCTGGACAATGCTGCTTCTACTCTCCCAACAATGGATGGAAGTTCTCAATGCCAGACAGGAAATTAGAGCCGTATCCCTGGACATATCACATGCTTTTGACACAGTCTGGCACCCTGCCCTGCTCACCAAACTCTCTTCCTCTGGCTTCCTTCCATCCCTCTCCCTTCCAAGGCCATCTCCACTCATGGCTCGCAGACTTCCTCTCCTGTTGCAGTCACCGTGTGGCCCGAAAGTGGAGTTCTTTCATCCCCTCTTCCTGTCCAGGCTGGAGTTCCTCAAAGTAGCGTTCTGGGCCCTGTTCTTTTTCTGGTTTTCATCAATGATCTCTCCGACTCTCTGGAAAATCCTCTATATCTGTTTGCTGATGACTACACCCTCTGCCGTACCATCGGTCATCCCTCAGACCGGCAAGCAGCAGCTTCTTCGCTCACTGCAGATCTGGATAAAATCACAAACTGGTCCAACACGTGGAACTTGTCTTTCAATCCGGACAAATCTCACACTCTCACAATGTCTCTTCGAAAGGACCGTTTAGAAAACACCCCCCCCCATCCACTTTCTCAACAATCCTCTGGAAGAAGTCTTTTCTTTCAAGCTTCTGGGTCTCACGATCTGCCATGACCTTTCCTGGGAAAGCCACATTTCAAACCTCGCCTCCAAAGCCAGTCACCGACTGGGAATCCTCCGTCGTGCAAAGTCCTTCCTCGGCCCACCTGAGCTCCTGACCACTTACAAAGATTTTGTCCGCAGCCTGATGGAGTACTGCTCTCCACTCTGGGCTGGTGCTCCTGCCTCCCACCTTTCTCGGCTTCACGTTGTGGAAACCAAGGCATTTCGGATCATTGGCATCTCTCTCAATGAGGCTGAGTCTTTGGGCCTCTCACTCATTCACCGCAGGTTGGTCAGTGGTCTTTCTGTCTTCTACCGTCTCCTCTCCAGCCTCGCCCCCCTCCCCCCAGCTCTCTCTGCGATTTGTCCCAACCACATTTCCGCAGGGTGCTCAAGGTCCGCCAACAACCCCCTTCTGGTAAAACTACCAAAATCACGAATCACTGCTCACCTTCACTTTCATTCCTCTTTTTTCCTGCCTTTGGAATAAACTCCCTCACTCTATTCATTTCCATTCTTCCCTCCAGGCCTTCAAAACAGCTGTTCACCACCACCTCTTATCATCCCCCATCCAAATTCTCGATCTTTTCTACCCCCGATATAGCCCACCTCCTTCAAATTCCCTGCTTTCCTTCCTGAAAGTCCCTGTAATGTCCATCTTCTATTCCCCATGTTCCCCGTCCCATCCCTCTCCCTTCCACAGATCTCCAAATGTCTCTGTTCCCCACTGTTTTGTCCTTCGCACTCCCTCCCCTCTTGTCTCATGTCCCCCATGATGTGCGTTGTGTGTTTGCTCTCACACGAGCCTCGACAAGGTATACAAAAAAAGTCCTGGCATTTACCCCCCCCAGCCTTCACACCACAATAATCCAAGGTCCCCAAACACAGGCCCTTACCCTAGCAACAATATTAGCCCCCAGAACCCCAGCTGTTGCAGGCGGTTGCTCATAACTGAAAAACTAGGCCAACGTCAAACAAATTGCAACAGAAATGAAAACTGCTGTAACGAGTAGCACACCCTTCAGGAATAATAATACCCAAAATCTACTCGAATCTGCCAGGGACGAATTACCGAATTAACATAATTTCAAAATGGCCACCATCTACTAGATTATGGCCTAAAACTTAAATTTGTTTTCATTTACCACGTTTTCCTGACCATATACGCATAGAAAATGAGGAGATTTTATCACGAGACAATGAGGATAATGTGAAAACCGGCACTCTTGAAATAATATGTATATGACGTCAGTATGTGCCAGATTACGGACACGGAGGATGATGTCATTAATATGAGAGGAAGAAGAAAATGATAAATTTTTCAGAGGACTCACGTGTATAATGATGGTGAAAAAATGTATTCAATCTTCGTCCTCCCCCTCAAACGACTCCACGGAATGATTCGTGCAACCTCCTCCTTTACAATTTGTGCAGGCGTCATTGCACTCGAATCCATATCTTCTACAGGAACAGCGCTTGCGGTCACAATCTCCCTTGCACTGGCACCGGACAACTTTCAGTATGCGTTCTGGTGCAGGAGGTGAGTCGGTCGTACAAGGCCATAGCTGATTTTTTTTTTTTTTCGAACCACCCCCACTCGAGAGGATCTAGGCCTACGTCCATTCCCTTCCACACTCGCACTTGGGTACAATACACGTAGGGAGTGGTATTTAGCACCGTCTCTTGTCGGTGGTAATGACTGCATTTTTACAGATGAGGCACTCGTCACCGCTTTTTCCTTGAACTTCCGAACTCTCAATCTGTCCAGGTCATCCTGATCGGTACCACCATACATACACACGAGGGACTTCTCCCCTGCCTGTATAATGGATGTCTTCGAGGGAACTTCACTCCGCAAAACACCTCAGCATGGGTCCTGAAAGATGGTTGTTTCATCTTCTTCAGAGGAAGGCCTTTTCCAATGCCAAACAATCGCGAAGTACTATCACACCCAGCTATGGCATGTACGAAGGGTAGCGTTCTGCATAATTCTTCCCCAAGAGCTTCACATACTGCACCTATGTCCCAGACTCCATGATTCGAATTGTGTCTATCAGACCGAAAATATAGACATCTGGCGGGTACTGTTGCACAGAAGGCGTGGTGAATAAGTAAAACCAATACGTCCGTATCCTCAGCAATGACGCATGTGGGGCCTACAGTAGACACCTTAACATCCTTCCTTGCAATCAAGACATCCACATCACCGGGTGCCTGGTTGCATTTGATTCCAAGGGACTGAAGGTGATGCATCAACAATGTAATGAATTCACACTTGTTCGATTCGTTACTGAGGAATTTTTCTTTTGTTTTGAGAATTCTACTGTCGCTTACTATTATCTTCGGGCCATTCACTTTTGATCTCCGGATACGTGTCGTATCTTTTATGGACGGACCGTTGTATCCATCGGAAAGCACGATAGGATTATCGATTTTCTTCAGAGAATTCACGTAGGTATACATATGTCGGAGTACATTGAATTCTTCGTCCAGTTTATCCTATGAAGAAGAGAACCGCCGTCAAAGATGTTGAAATCGATCAAAATGTCCGAGTGGTCCAGTGTGGGACACTGATGCGATCATGTCAGCCAACTGCGACTTCACAGCCTCTCTCATTAGTCCGTTGTCGTTGAAAAGAGCAGGTGGATTTGTCGAGAGTTCGTATTTCAACAAGTTTTCCAGTGCGTTCTCATCATCAGATGCCTGACCAGCGGCAAGCAATCGGTGAAACAAAAGCTGTGGATCAATATTGTGCGGTTCACCATCAATCTTCAATTGCTTCTCGTGGCCGATTTGCAGAACTTGTGCTTTTCGGGAGAAACTGAACTCGAACACGTTTGATCCGTACAGGTTTTCCAGGATGGCATCACCCACCTCTCTAACCTTGTGCACATTCGATGAACTAGACGTGAGACCGCTGACAATATTCCGCAAACTATCGCTCTCACTGAAGGGATTGTATTCCGAGACGAAATTAAGGATGTTTGTCATGTCGTTACAATCCCGAGTTATCCTCGCCAGCGTGGTGTCCTTATGATGATCAGACGTTGCTCGTACTCGGCCAGTAAGTTCTTGCATCGCTTCGTTTACTGTGGCACACAATGGAAGGGACATGAGCCATTTGGTACAGGACTTTTCCTCCATAACCCCGTGCCCATGAGTTAGTCCTCCAACTGACTTCATCATCCTAATCAGAGTCTGCTTGATTACTCGATCTTTGGACAACCCTGCCCAAAATCTTTTTGTTCTCCTTACGACGAAAAGTCCGGCCTCGAACATATCGTAAACTTCAGGATTGCTTGTCTGAAGATCAACCAAGTCTTGCAGATATACTTTGACACATTTTGTATACCGATTGTGTCCAGTAGCCGCGAAGTAGGGTAACATTTCGCTCAGACAGCTTCTATGCAATGACCAATCTCCAGTTCTCTGTGCCCGGATGAAGTCTAGTAGCAGATCAACCATACCCACATACTCCAAAAATAACGCAGCAGTCGGGTTCTTCTCCAATCGCTTCTCAGTCTCCTTCAGGTTGTCCCATATTCGTCTGAGAACTCCCTCCTGGCTAGCAGTCAACGACTCACCATCACGAACGTGGTTGAAGAACTCTACAGCGTTTTGTAAATCTGGTGGCATTCGATATCCTTCATCCCGCTCACCTGACGTCAGTGGAATACCATACGTCTCCTGAAGTAATAGCACATGTAGTGCTGACGTCGTCATCAGATGTGCCTGTATCGCTCGTGCATACGATTTCCCCTTCAAGATAGCCTTCACTGCATTCTCACCGTACACTACTTTGAGTATCTCGCTGAGTTCAGAATTGTGCATCACATGACCGATTGAACCCAAGAAACTGAGCATGGTATGAAAACCACCGAGATCTAGGACAATACGCTTCAGGCTACGACCGTCTGCCTCATTCAAAAATATTATCCTCGCCTTCCAATACAGGGGAGAGTCGAATGTAACGATCGGCGTGCACTTATGGCGAGCACATTCACTGGTGAGAAACCGCAATGTTGAGTAAATACAACTCATATTGGTCGGGTCCATATCGAGCATCGGGAGAAATCGTACGGTAGCTTTACCTTAATGTTCTCCTTTCTCAACAACCTGCATGAATCCGGACCATCCTGGTCGATCTGGTTTTAATGGCCAGTATACCTTCCACAAGACGTCGACTAAGCTTACCGGAATCTCCCGCCGGACCTGTCGCAATCGTGCGTAGATGATTGGTTTGTTGCTTTTTGGACGATCGTAATAATGGATTGGGATTACGGAACTGAGCCTGGATGTTGCTCTCATTATCTCTCCTGATGAGTGTTCTCTGGCGAATGGATGGTGTGACCGTCTCGATAATACCCATTGCGTGCAGCGCTTTCTTACTGTCCAATGACCAGGGATTCTGGTCAGCATTGTCACAGACGAACTGACTAAAATGTCCGTTCCCACTCATTAAGGAACGCACTGCATCGTTTTCTATGTCCATTGTAAGTGGAACTTGAGCTGCTGCACACGATTCGAACTTTAATACTTCAGCGTACGAAGAGCAAAACCCATGGCTATACAGTGTGTCAATCAAGAATTTAGACCCGAAATAATGATGCAATTGAACTGCTAATCCAACTTGCAATGGTGCCAATGCCGCTCTCGGTCGGATCGCTTGTACCAAGCACTGTCCTAATGACGCCGTCTTCAAAGCCTTAGTCTTGACAGAGATCAGTTCATCCAACAGTAACTTCAATGAATCTGGTGGAAACTCCAGCATTTTATCCACAGACTCCAAATCTGTAAGATCTGGATAGTGCTCTTTGTCGTATATGTTGCACTTCTCGATTGTCTCACTTCTGATTATCACGGCCGCTGATATCCGGCATTTCTCAGATTCCGTATCACCAGTACAGCGGGGGGTGTCATAAAATTTCTGCAAAATTTTCGACACAGTTGTATTGAAAGTGACCACATTGGCTCTTCCATGTACATTTGAGATAGTAACTGCGTCTCCGAGCGTGTCCGTCGAATGCTGTTTGATGTATTGGCAGCTGTATGGAGTTTCACATATTGCTCCCATGCGAGCGCACATGTCTGGAATTGTCCACTGTACTTCATCATCACCAATCCTCTCGTCTAAAACAATTAAGAAAGTCTTCTCGGCGAGGATATCTTTTGGCCTCCCTGCTCGCTTCCCTGGCGTTTCCTCATGCGAAAACTTAATCGGGATTTGCTTTCCAGTTCGGAAGTTCACGCTGCAAATTTGATGATATACGGCGTCGGCTGCGTGCAGATCGCCTGCCGATGATATCCTACCCATGACTGTTGTGGCCCACCTGTCTTTCCTTTCGTCGCACACCTTCAATAGAGCCTCCTGGAACTCTAGGGTTCTCACAGTGAATGCGAGGTTCAGTCTGAAGTTCTTTACCAAAATCTCACCTCCACATAAGCAGCAGTCACTCATGAAAGTGAAATGGGCCTGGGATCTTCGCTTCATTGGACTGTGTCTTGCACTTCCTGCGGACTGGCGCTTTCAGCGGTCCTGCTCGATGAGCTTTTTGTTGCAGAAACGACTTCTACAAGAAACATCTACCTTCTCCCCTGGTCGAACATTGATGGTCAAATCACGTAGGACGGAAGCAGTATTTATTCCATCAGCTCCTTTCTCTGTTAACAAGGCAATCTGGTCGCAGTTATCGACGCTAACTCCACACACAGCACAGTCCCGTCCCTCCATTACCAGATCTGTTCCATCTACCAATCAGATGCACTACAAGGCCATATAAAATGTAAGTGCTTATCATCCAAGCCAGCGCCGAGTGAAAAAAAATCGAATATTTTTCTACATTTTTTATCAAAAAAAATCCAATAAAAATCGCGTTTAAAATTGGGAATAGAAAACAATGATGGGAATGAGCAGGTAATATTAAAGGGGGTCAAAAGTGACCGTTCATTATATTAATTTGGAAATATGGAGGTCTGACATGGAATACAAACAGCGACGAGAAAATTTTGGAATTGTCCATTTTTAAAGAAAAAAAAATCATAATCATTGTTAAAATTCGTTCCCACGCAAGCAAAGATTGAAAAGGTAAGGATGATAACCAGCTACATTACATGATATGACATTACAACACTATAATCTGTACGTGATGTGAATAATTCGCTTCGCATAGACAATTGCTGACCGAAAATTGAGTTGAAGTGTTTGTAAACAAATTCTGTTACCATGGTTATCCACCATTGTTCTGCACGGATACCAGGCAAATCATACCACTCCATTGGTTTCCATGTGGGGAAGAAAGAAGTGGAAAAAAAAGAACATTTGTCCCCGGCAGATTCGAGTAGATTTTGGATATATATATATATATATATATATATATATATATATATATATATATATATATATATATATATATATATATATATATATATATATATATATATATATATATATATATATATATATATATATATATATATATATATATATATATATATATATATATATATATATATATATATATATATATATATATATATATATATATATATATATATATATATATATATATATATATATATATATATATATATATATATATATATATATATATATATATATATATATATATATATATATATATATATATATATATATATATATATATATATATATATATATATATATATATATATATCTGTGGGGGTCATTCATAATGGAATAGGTTTTGTTTCTGTTGCAATTTGTTTGACGTATGACTTTATCTTTCTCCGCCTATTGACAATTCTGGCCCTCACCCACTGAACTTTGTCCCACCAAACCCAAGCCCAAGAAACCTAACTTGCAGGAACAATCATGTGAGGAACAGTATGGATGGAAACCATAATAATTCCATGATGGTTGGCTTATAGCTCCACCCTCAGGAATTCAATGATGTCATCCAGTAGGACTACTTTGGAGGGGTCCGAAAGGAGATAAATATTGATGTAAGAATTACAACAAGACAGAAAATCATGCTTAAAAAGTATCATGATGATGTGTAAAGTGGTGTAAGAGGGACAGACACCATCCTTTTTCATATAGATTAAAAAAAGTGACACCTTAGAAGAGACTTCTACAAATATTGTCTGATGTGTTAAACTATCTTTCTCTGGCTTCATTTGTTGTACCGAGTTCACCAAAAGAGGCTGGCCCAACATTTCTCTCAAATTCTTTCACAACAATAAAACACCTTTTGACAATCTTCAAAACAAATGTCTGCAAGTCAAATACGTTCTCTTTCCTCATCTTTATTTACAAAGCTGTTAATTACAGAAATTTAACTGCTGTTTCAACAACAGATGACATAAATAATTCCAATATAAAATTTGGATCACGTTCGATAAATCCCGACAAAATATAGATATCGCAGCATCATCATTGAGAGGAAGAGAACAAAAGATTTAACATTATTTATATAAATATAAACTGGAATGTTTAATGCGCATATAAAGAGCAAACAAACAATGGTTGTGTTGATCACACCAAAACTGTTCTGGAGACAGACAAATTTTGATAATTGAATTTTTTTTTATATAATATCTCTTCATTCCTTTTAGAATTTCAAATTTAATCTCAAAGACTATGTCTTGGGGGTCCAATGTCTTTTTTTTTCCTAAAGAAGAAAAGAAAAAAAAAAAAAAAAACTTTCTATCCAAACGAAACCCCCTTTTAAAAAAAAATACACATTGGGACATTTTGAAGTTAGAAATTTGGAATTGTGATGGCAAAAAAAAATTCAATCTTTTGTGAAACTCGAGCTTCAATAAACACACATTTACATTATGTGTATATGTACTGTATATGTATATACACACTCTGAGGCAAGAAAAATGAGCCAAGCTGGATGTTTTTCAAATCTGGAGCCATAGATGCAGTACGTATTCCAGTTTAAATTGATCATTCATGTGACCGTAGCTAAAAGCCCTCCATACGGTTTCAAGCAATTTTAATGAAAGAATGTGTTTTAAGAAGTTTTGTTCCAAAAAAAACAAACCGAAAATTATTTAATTTGTTAATTTCGCCTTTCATCTTTAAAGTCAAATATCTCTTCTTCTTTTTTTGCCCCAGAGTGTGTTTTTATACACAATGGAATGTTTATTGTGTATATAAAGAGCCAATAAACATTGGCCGTGTTGAGGATCCTACAAAAATTGTGTAGATTGTTTACATTCAAGACGTTGAAAAGAAGCACACAAAGCATTTCAACAGAAAGCAAGTAAACCAAATAACATCATTTAAAACGTGCACAAAAAACACATTTACACCTTACTTGTTATCCTCAAACATGTTCGACAAGAAAACTGATTTCTGCATGGGCTATGCAATTCCATGTCATGTCACAATCAACATGATTAAAAGTCGAAGGATACTCATCCACCATCAAAGATTTCCAATCTATTCGAAGCTGCACTTTCATGAGCGAGGCAAAATAAGATTCGATTTTACCTCTAATTGACCAGTTATACGTTTAAACAATGACATTTACAAAACATGACAAATAAACAATGTCTGCTTCTCTATTCACATCATCAGCAATTATATTGTGCCATTTACCCTCCCTTTCAACATCACCTCATGGTGGGCTTGGTGTCACCACAACCTTGCTGATAATGTCACAGAGATCACTTTTGATCTTGAGGAAACACCGTTTGAACTCCAGCCCGTCACCCTGGAAAAATATTAAATAATTAAAAACAAATCTCAATAATGTTCACATGTTTATAATCACAAAAGCATGAACATGATACTATGAGAATGAGGCTTACTCTGGACAGGCGGAAGTCGAGTAGAACCTTTGCATCCATGCACAACAAGGTAACCTTGAAGATTAGTTTGTTTCCTCTTCTGTCGAGAGTGGATACAGTGACCTGCATGGGCAGCATCAGACAGGTGACAATAATCATACTATAATGGAGCTATGGCATATGTATGGAAATGTATAGCCAAAATACCAGGCATTGCACTTTTCATAAATTAAAATGAGTACTTGACTGTTTTAGAAAATAAATAATATAACTATCACAGAACACGGTTATATGAGCTGAACGAGAATATCTATGGTATTTACTGGGACTTTCTGTCTAATTTTTGCCAACGATCATTGTGCAGCAAGGAATAATTATTACGAACCTGACTTTCCATGAATAAATCAAACATGAGAAAAACAGTATTTCTTCGATGACAAACTTGAGAAGATTAATAATTTGATGGCTCAATGGCAAAAGAAACCAAAAACAAAGAATCATAAACAGGATTATAATAAACTAGCTGAAGTACCCGGTAATACCCGGGAAATTTGCCCTATTTTCCTCACGCTAGTTAGACGTAGGCATTAGTTGTCTGGAGAAAATTAGGAAGGCTTCTTTTATGCCTCAGATTTATGGAAGGAAGGCTTTAAGCTGCCGTAATCCTCAGAGAGATCATACTTGAAGGCGGCCTTGAGCCACTCAATGTTTCTCGCAGCAGTGGCAACTGTCCTTGATGTCCTGCCAAAACCCAGACCAAGAAAGCTGGAACGCGAGTTTTGTGCTTCTCTCGCCCGTCGGTGTGACGCTCAATTTGCAGTTAGGCGACGCTCTCTCTGCAGTCAACTCTGCTTGCCTGGCTCGTTCATGAGCAGATATATCAGCAGTAAGACGACTCTATCTCTGCAACCGACTGCTTGCCTGGCTCGTTCATGAGCAGATCTATCAGCAGTTAGCTGTTGCCGTGCGCATGCAGTTCGAGAATTCAAATAACAGGAGGAGAATGTGTATGTTTAAAAAGTCAACGAATTCGAACGTTTTGTATTTCAAAAAACCCAAGCGTTTTTAACCATGAAGCCTTTTGTTACGATTAATACGCCGGCGCACTATTTGAAAGCCATTTTTAATGGAATTAAAAAAAAAAATAAAAAATTTCATTTTTATGGAAAGCCACTTAGCGCATCCTGGAGCTGAATGTTAGGTCTATATGTGTGTAAAGTTTCATCAAGATCGGTTCACTGGTCTAGGAGCTTATTGGTTACAAACAAACAGACAGAAGGACTGCCATTTATATAGTAGAAGATTGAAACACCAAAACAAATGCAGCAGGTCTGTCACAAAGTATGGATGGACCATGTTGTTAAGTGGTGTCGAAACTCTGAAAATAGTTTGTTGCTAGTACACCTCCGATTCACTGTGGAACTAATTGCACTCAAGTTTAATCGGATTTTATTTTGTTTGTTGAAGCTCAACACATATTGTAAATGAGGAGAAGAGAAAAATGTGATGAGACTTACTACAACAAGTTAGATAATAAGCCAATGTTTGAAAATAGATGTTCTGCCATTTTACTTGTGAGCAAGATGGGAGAAATTGGAAATACGGTAGAACCCCACTTGATCGTAGTGATGTTGCGCCGGCCCGTGTAATTGACCGAACTGAGATGTAGTAGAAATCAATGGGAATAATTGTGTGTACTTCCACAACACACACATATATATATATATATATATATATATATATATATATATATATATATATATATATATATATATATATATATATATATATATATGTATGTATGTATGTATGTATGTATGTATGTATGTATGTATGTATGTATGTATGTATGTATGTATGTATGTATGTATGTATGTATGTATGTATATATATATATATATATATATATATATATTATTGTTGTAGATTTCCCGCCCGTCGGCGTGCGAACGACCGCGTCTAACCAATAGCGGTCGCTTCGCCCACCGAACGGACAATCCAGTCGCGGCCTTGTGTCTCTGTCTCCTCCCGACAGAGACCTCCCGTGTCTCTGTTATTCATTTTATTATTTCCGTCGTCTCTACGTGTCTTGCCAGACACGTCTCCGTCACCCCCATTTAATTTTTCCCTCGTAGTCACCTCCACGTGTCTCGTCCTACACGTCTCACGAATTATTGTGACCTCCCCCGCCTCTATTGCAGGGCCGACAGCCGTTGCACTCCCTCCCAGCTCGTTCGCTCCAATACGTGGCGCCGCCATTATGCCCGCCTGCAGGCATCGCTCCACGTGCTGCATCTCACCTCGCATTTTTTTCATTTCCTCTTTCATTTCGTTTTTCATATCGTTTCCCGTTTGTTGCACATTCGTTTTCATGCCATCTTTTGTGGCCATGTTATCCTTCATCTCTTTTATAGACTGCATCATCTGCATCAACATTTCCCCCACTTGGCTGATCTCAGCCGACCCTGACGAAGCCGAATCGCCTCAATCGGTCGCAGTTTCGCTGGGGGCCGGGGAGGGATTTTGACGGAGGAGGGGAGGGGTGTCAAATATACCATCAGAGATGGGGAATCCCCCGCCATTGAATGAAAAAGGTCATACATATTCCAGATAATGAGGGAGGTGAATTGGAAACAAGACACCATTTGGTCATCATCTCGAAAAAGTTCCCCAGGGGTGAGGAACGTAGTAACCAAAAATAATTGAAATCAGATAAATGGTTTTCCATTTATGACAAAAAACATTATACATGTATAGGTATAATAGGTTCTTGAAGCGCTTCATCAATCGACGTGAAACTTCCAAAATTATGATCTTGTAGTGATGGGGAATATATATTTATCTTGCCAAAACGAAGTTTTTGCAAGATATGTTAGTCAGCTTGTATGTTTTTTAATTTTTTAATTTTTTATTTTTGTTTGTTTGTCTGTAATCACATATAAAAAAATTCTGCAGAGCACAGTTATCATTGGAAATTTTTGTAACTTCGCATATCAGAGGCCTATAGAGGTCCCTTTCAGTGCACAAAATTTTGAAGGTCAAGGTCAAAGGTCAAGGTCACTTTGTCGCAAATCAGGGGAGTCGACGAAACCCTTATTTTTTGAGTAATTTTGATCGGATCGTCTTCAAACTTCATGGGAATATAGTTCATGGTCTGGCGCTCAGCTGATTAATTTTTGGTGGCGATTGGCCTTGACCTTCATATGTTTTTGTTTTTTTTGTCTGTAATCACATATAAATCACTCTGCAGAGCACAGTTATCATTGGAAATTTTTGTAACTTCGCATATCAGAGGCCTATAGAGGTCCCTTTCAGCGCATAAAATTTTGAAGGTCAAGGTCAAAGGTCAAGATCACTTTGTCGCAAATCAGGGGAGTCGACGAAACCCTTATTTTTTTGAGTAATTTTAATCGAATCGTCTCCAAACTTTATGGGAATGTAGTGTATGGTCTGGCGCTCAACTAATTAGTTTTTGGTGGCGATTGGCCTTGACCTTCATGGTTAGCGCCTGAGGTCAAACATATTTGACCCCAGGGTCAAATTTTCAAGTTTAGGAACCACATCATGTAGTACCTCAAATTGAACACCTCGATGAGTGCTTTCTAGATATGTCAAGCTTGAGACATTATGAGGCAAACACATATTTTCATGGTTACTCTGTAGAACGATTCTCATCGGAATCTCTCGTAGGCAGATATTCCTCAAGGAGTCGCTCCTGGTGGATAGCAGCTCTGTTCACCTCAGTGTGACCTTAAAGAAGTCACACGTGGTCACCTTTTGGCAAGATACGGGTGGTTTATTTATATTTCAACCATATCGGACGCAAGGTCTGGCAGCCAGTTATTCACCATTTTGAATCTGGATTATTTTTGATAATTTTTTTCTTTGAATGATGCTCACTTAGCTACGTTTGGATGAGTTTAAGGGTCGAAGAGTAGCAGTTGAAACCAGTCCTATTCAGGTTCCTCCTGATGACTTCATCTTTGCTTACTGCTTGTTCAGGTTCCTTCTGATGGCAAATGCAGTACCAATTTTATTTGGTCTTCCATTTGATTTGAATTTTTTTTTTTTTAATCTCATTCTGAATTCAATTGAATAAAGACGACGTAATGGGTCAGGTGTCCGATCAAAGTGGGGTTTCATTAAAGCGGGACGTCTTGATACCCGGTCATCACTGCCAGCAGTTATAAAGTGGAAGTTCTTGTGTTAAGAGCGTGCGTTGAAACTTTACCACATGTTACATGACCATTTGATATAGCGCATACTCCTTGGATGATGCATGCCCCCTCAGAACTTACATGGTGAATTAAACAAAGCCTAATGCCCAGAGACAATGTCACTTCCTCGCGTTAGAAATTAGAATCATTGTAATCACCTCAGACTTTACAACGTTGAAGAATCCATATAATTATTTCAGCCCTTATTGTGCTCGGCTGGTGAAAAAGCGATGAAGAAGTACAATTTGCCATTTTAACAATCTCCCGATATATACTTCAGAGATCTATTCTGATGTCTTTATCAGCCTTGCTAGTTATGAAAACTCGAGAACAAAGATAAAAACTACTTTGTAAAGGCTTATGAATGTACTCTATATCAGACTTTTCAAAGTATAATTTGCACACATTTACCTCAGAAGTGTAGACAGATGCAATTACATATTTGCCACCAGAAGAGTTGGCTCGCACCAAGTCCTTCTCAAGATTGCACAGGGTAAGTATTCTATGAATTCCATCTAGTTTTAGGACATTTTCAGGTGACCTGATTAAGGTCATGATTGACTGAATGAATAAATAAATAAATAAATAAACAAATAAACAAACAAACTACACAACTGAATTTATGGGCTCCAGTCGTCAGTCTTGTGGTGCTGACACCCCCAAGCCTCCAATTGGTTTTGCACCTTTTTTAACCAAACATACACTTTTTTTTTTGAAACAAGTGAATGGGTAATGTGGTACAGGGAAGAGGGCAATTGGGGATGTGAAACAACGGAACCTGGTTTGGGCATGCAGGACGTATGGTCATGCACATCTCTTCGCAGGACACTCGCAGACGTTGAAATGCACATTCAGGGTCGGTTGTAACCCAGAAACGAGTCATACGTTTAACCATTCTCAGCCATGGACTCTGTAGGTTAAGAGATTGATGTAACGAGTTAAAAATAACGGGCAGAAACTGAAACAAAATAGCAACTCAAACAAACAAACCCACAAAATGAGAAGACCAGGCAGTGCAGATGAACCACCGCACCTGCGAAGATCCCTGAGTGTGTTGCAGTTGACTGCCTAACAGCATGTGATCAGGCTGCAGCGGTTGTGAAAAGCTGAAGCCGCGGAGCAGAGCATCAAGCGCCATGACAGACATCTCCGTGCTACTGTTTGCCGAGAGGTGGGGCTCGGGTTGTGAGCTTGCTGAGCGAAATGCACCGTCACTGCACATGCAACATTAAGATAAAGATGCATGACACATCATAAAAGGAGAACCTGCAGAATGTAAAAATTCATATTTTTTAAAATGAATAAATGATTGAATGAATGAAATAAATAAATAAATAAAATTTTAAAAAAAGATGAGAGTCAATGCACAAGCAACATTCCCACAATGCTGATCAAAGCTGGTTTTAATCTTTTTCCATGACATTTAACTGAGATGTTTAGTGTCAAAAATGTTTTTTATTATTTTAAAGAAGCCATTTATTATAACATTTTCAGCCGACTTGAAGTGCACAGCTGCAAGGACAAAGTAAGCCTTTATATGCCTCCCGCAAAAAGTGTTACATTTCAAACAAACCCTCATCAATACGAGATGGTGAGGACTCTTATAATGGTTCACTAATGCATTGACAAATGCAGTTTGTTTTTTGTTTTTTCCAAATGAAAGGTTAATAAACACTGCAGTATGGGAGCTGGAACAGTCAGCTAATGAAAGCACATATGACCGCTGTCGAAGCTCAAGCGTGGAATGCATTCACTAAAGTGATGCAGAATTTTCTTGGGAACAAGAAAGATGACAACTACCAAGAGATTGTGGAGGAGCTGCTC